>NC_054085.1:34532538-34795038 GCF_017562075.2 Anopheles merus | reverse complement strand
GCGCAAACCGGAAAAGGAAAGAACGGAAACGCATGAGTAACGTGGCCACGAGCAACATAACACGTGGCAGCTTCCCTCCACCTTTTCGCATGCCACCAGCTGTTGAGCGGGCGACTTCCAGCACCACCAGTTTCAGTCCTCTCTCTCTCTCTGTGTATCTCAAACTTCCGTCACTACTGCCTCGAAACCAAAAACCCTAAGTAGCATCAAGAACCTGCTCCTGGCTGCACGCCCGCGACGGTTTAGTGGGAAAGTTTCTGTGCAAACTTTTCATATTAAGTGGTGTGCACAAACTGCTACCCAACACGGGCAAAGTAATTGATGGACGTCAAATGACGTAAGTGAGCATACCCACTCAGGAAACTTCTGCGTTGGGTTTGGTGGTTGCCCCTCCCCCCCAAAGCTCCCTCTTAGAACATGTGGGCAGAACAAAATGGTCAAAGGAAGCCGCACAGCCGGGAATGTTCACCGGAAGGCCGAACACTTGTGCGACTCCCGGAGCCTACCTCGGGTTGCCAAATGATCGTTTGCAAAGACTGAGACAGTTGCTGCTTAATCTTCCAAGCAAGCCATTACGGACGGGACACATTTCATGCGCATAATGAACCTTTTGGGCGGGCGGACACTTTTCCGTTCGGTTGAAGGCGGTTGCCCAAGGCCTGTGATTCGTTTGTGTCTTTGGGCACGAAACTTTTCACCTGTGTGGAAAACTGGGCTTTCGTTGCACGTGCTCTGGGGTGTGTAATGTACACCATTATCAACTCGTCCGGACATTATTGCAGTGCATATGCTGACACACATACACCTAAAATGATGCAAACGATACATCCTTTGCTTGCATCGTGCTACTTTGTAACGATTCACAGTGACATTGCGTACCTGGATGCACAGTGAGTGTGAAATTAGTACAGCTCATTTAACTTCCACCGTAACGCATCGCACGAATTAATTTCCCTTGCTTTTCGCCCGTTAATTTCCTCACGCCAACGCCAACTCGAACAACTTACCCCCGTGCTGACGAGTGACAGCATTGTCCGTTCGTTTAGTGCCAACGTTTCGCCCTGCTTCATCTTGATGCGCTTCTTGTCCAAGCACTTCATCGCGTACATCTTGCCGGTGTCCGCTTTGCGGCAGCCGTACACCTCGCCGAAACCGCCCCGCCCGATGATCCGGTGCACGCTGAAATCGTTCATCGTTAGCTGTGAAGGAGAGAGAGAGAGAGGAAGATACAGTTAAATTGCCAAAGTACAGTATGGTACAGGAATTGAGGTTGTTTAGTGTCATTTTTATGGAGTTTGATGGTGTTTTTTCTGCAAGTTCCCCTTTTTCGATGGAGACGCCTGGTCTTTTACGGCGTTTTCACAGTTTGGCAGTAGGTGTGAAATTGAATTTAGGGCCTTTTGGGATGCTTTTTTACGCACTATACAACGGAAATTGATGAAAAAATTGTGTGAAATAAGATCGTGCTGATTTTAGTGGGATAAAAGCAATAAAACAGTGCCTTAAAACGGAAAAATTGCTAATATTTATGCTCGATACGCTACACTTAACGTTTATCAGTAGCAATACAAAGCGATTATATGGTATTTCTAAGTGACCTACTGTTTTTGTTTCAAGTGCGAATCGCTTTCCTTTTTCAACTAATATCCCACTCGCCACGGGAGGAACATCCAAACGAGAAACATTACATCAATGAGCCCATCAAAATGCGGGTTCAATCAACGCCCATCAACAGTACAGTACTCTGATACAACCAACACCAAAAATACATAAACTCTTACAATCAAGCAACCAGCACGAGAGAAGAGAGAAGCTTCCGAACGGTTTCATTGATTACAGCCTGTTTGCCCCACTCTCTATTGCGTTGCCGTTTCGTTTACAAATCACGTACCGAAAGCGACCCGCGGGAGATTCACCGCCGGTGCCGCACGCTCAATCAAACGCTCCTAATGAAGCACACACACACACACACACACACACACACACACACACACACACACACACACACACACACACACACACACACCAAGGAGTGGTGTGTTGGGGGCACACTGGTGCACAATCAAGCACAGGCGACGCAGTAAAGACGCACGTCTAATCCACTGGATCGATTTGAAATTTTTGGAAACCATCTCGAAGAGGAAGGGAGAGAGCGAATGGGAAAAAAGGCGAAACGGCAGATAAATAAATATCAGCCAACAAGGACGAAACGATTCACTCCCCCCCCCCCCACCCAGTAACAACAAAATGGCGAGATAACGAGCGCGGATCGGCGTTTTATTGCTAATGTTGAAACGCCTCGGGGTGGCTTCCACCGAGCCCCACAAAAGCGACGGGTCGGCTTCTCGGGAGCGAGATAAGATCTCGCTTGTACCTCATTTTCAAGGGTCGCGCGCGGCACCACCCGTGCGCCATATTACGGGCCAGTCTCGCGTGGTTTGCATTCCGTGCCGTTGTACGATTAGATGATTCGATTAATTAACGAACACGTGCTTGGTGTGGGATCGTTTAATCCTTTTTTTCTTTCTGAAGACTAACTGTTGCTTAGAGAAAAACCTCTAGTGAAAAACGAAACAAGATGGGAAGGATTTTAATTGGGTTACGATCTTTAAATTGACTCCACACTGCACACTGCCGCAGTAAATCAGGTTACTTAGGCTGAATAAGAAAGAAGTTGGGGTTGTAACGAGACACGTGTGAATGTTATTGGACAATCAAGACCGAAAATGCTAGAAGTCCATCTCTTACTTTAACTCTTAATGTCTTAGAAACAACATTTGAATAGCTTTCAAATTGTTTTAATTGAAAAATTCGGTCACTTCATTTTCATGATGCGCCCGTGAATCTCCCGCACCACCGAAGATGCTTAATTAAATTGGAATAAAATGATATTAGAAGAAAAAATCCTTCTGCTCCGGCCCGATCGGATTTGGCACCGGAGCGGGCCGAAAAGAAATTGGCACGCAGCAGCAAGAAGACTGTCACTAGCACACTTTTCGCACCGGACGTTTTTTTTTTCTTTCATCTATTGCGGCCTTTCTCCACACGGGCCACAAAACTGTCAGGCACAGTTGTCCTCCCGTGCCGAAGTGATGGGACCGTGCCGGGCCAGACACTACGGCCCCGACGACGGCCGGTGTGCGCGAGGTAGAAAAATATAGATCACGAACACTCGCTAATTGAATTCCTCGATTTCAATTTGCCGGAGATTTGTCCCTTTCCCCCGGCAGCTGTACACACACACACACACACACACACACACACACACACACACACACACACACGCAGAGTAGTATTACCATCGGTTTTGGCACTTTTGACGGACTGTGCGAGGCGGCGCCGTAGGTTTTCCACAAAAATTGGTTCGAAGAAGGGGAAAAAATAACGAAAAAGAAGGAAGGGAAACACATCGCCACCACCCAAAGGGAAATCAAAGTGACGGGTCGTGGTGGGTGGGCTTGGCCAGTGAGCGTGGTCGGAAGAAGCCCTGTCAACGCAAAAGCCCCCAAATGCAAACGCTGCCCAACTGTGGCGGCCGTTGCGGATTTGGAATGGAAATCGATGGGAAAGAAATTGGAAATTAACAAAAGCCATCCTGAAATCGAGAAAAAAAAAATGACCTGAAAGACGGACACACTTAGGAAGGTTCTTAAATTTGCAAACCCCTCCCCTTCTCCTCGATGCCTCGCCTCGTCGGGAATCATTTGCACAAATCGCCAATTTTGCCATCCATCACCCCAAAAAGCTGGGCAATCATTTCCAGCGCCGTTCTAAGTTGTGGGATTTCCTGATTGGAATGTCACAGGACACGGTTCGCTTACACACACACACACACACACACACACACACACACACACACACACACACACACACACACACACACACACACACACACACACACACACACACACACACACACACACACACACACACACACACACACACTCTCTCATTCGCTGTCCACATGGGAGCTATCATAATGGAGAAAAAGTAGTCCGCTTTTAGAGTGTCTCTTCAGATGGCGAATACTTTGGTGCTTCCGAGTGGCAAATTGAAATTCTTCCCAACGGCAAGAGCGAAAGAGAAAGCTTTGCTTGCCATTTATACAAAGATCGCCTATAAAAATGCCACACACACCGATTGAAGGAGCAGGGGGGATAAGAAAAAGGAAAGCTCGCTTCACTAATTAACCTTGCAGGCAATCATTCTGTTACTCCTTTCGAAGGTACAGTAACGCGTTATGTTGCCAAAACGAAGTACCCATCCACTTCAAAGTATGGGGTGTAACAGAAAAAAAGGATCAGTTGCAGAGTCCTTTCCCTTCCCTTCTTGCCAATTTTCCGCTCTCCCCCCCCCCAATCCCCCCCCTCCGTGTGCCAAACCAACCGAGCGACGCCATTCGGGTGTTGAATAAATATCACGTAGCTATCATTATCGTTATTTTTTACGACTTTAAGCGCGTATGAGTTATCGGCAGGCGACGGGGATCCCGGTCGTTGCCGCACAAGTGGACGCGCGTATCAGTTCCGCGGCTCCAGCGCACCCCCGTGCCCCTGTTGCTGCGATCGTTACGCGGAAAGCACCGGAGCAGAGCCTGGAAACACACATACACACACATTTTCATTGCGATTTTCGTGTGCTACCATGCAGAGGAGAGTCAGCTTCTTTACCAAAGCACCCGAAGCCCGCACCGAGATAAAGGAATGTTATCTAGGACCGGGGAAGGGGGGAGTTGGGAGGGTGGTGCTGGAACGCGAAAGTCTCCGAAAGTCGAAAGAAATGGAGAATGAAATCAAGTCATTTCATTCCTCATCGGTGGAGCGAAAAAATGAAATCACTCATCCGGTTAAGCTTCCCGCTAGCACGCACACACCAACACACAGAGACACAGAGCAAGTATGTGTGTGTGTGCATAGACGGGGATGGCAATGAGGTTGCTCCCCATTATTGGTGAAAATGGGAAAAAGTGTCTGCCTTCTGGTGGCGCGATAACGAAAACTGGCTGTTTAACAGTCGACCCGCCGCAGGCCCCATGCGGTGACAATGTTTGTGTGAGTGCGTGCGCATGTGTGTGTGTGTGTGCGTTTCGGTTGAATAACGAAGCAACTGGGGACAGGATCATGGGAGCAGGCACGGGAAAAAAGCTCTCGAGCGAGAAAATTGGTTCGATCTTCGAGTGATTTAACTGTCAGTTTAAATGACAGTGCAGAATACGCGCAACAAAGCGGTGGAAGAGACAGTATGGTTCGTGCTCTTGGGCGATGAACGGGCTTCGATAGGAAGCTTTAAGACGAGCACACACTTGAGCATATGCTAATAAAAGCTTTGCCTTTTGATTGGGGATATCATCCCGGAATAATGGAAGTGCTTTTTTATATTTTAAAATTAAAATTATGCTGATTAATTAATTTTGTCGAAAGAGCTTTTGAGCGTTTTCACCTAAAATGTGTTGTCGTCCTTTCAACCTTTCACTCTGTGATTTATTCATTCCACATTTCCCTCTTTTTGGACCAACGAACGAATCCGCGCGCTTGGCGTTTCAAATTTTCATAACCACACTCTCTACCTATTATTGATCGTATGTGGATACACAAATGTGGGGGCCCTTATTAATATGAACGTAGCGTTAAATATTTAACAAGCTACAAACGGAGCAGCCTCTACAAACCGTGCTTTGATGGCTGGCTGCTCGGGACTCTTCGGTCACAAAAAAGACGAACCTCTCTCTCTCTCTCTCGTCCCTCGTTCAGGGTTTATGCTTTTATTATTGTTATCGCTTTCTATCCTTCTTTCTCTCTCTCTCTCTTCCGTTGCAAAACGCGTCGATATTGCGGGGGCAAAAGTTTCACCTATCAAAGCATAAAACCTCATAAAAACTAATCTAATCAGCCGAGTTTCAACTCGAAACTCTCCGGCCGGTCCTCGCGTCGGCCGGGGACGCGGTTATTATCCTCCGGGCGGCAGCACCATCCCTGCTGCTTTTTATGGACGAAATTGTATTCTTTTTTATTACACTTGAACCGTTCAACTGGCGATTCTTTGGCTCGTTTGCTAGGCTCTGGCCATCTCTCTCTCTCTATTTCGAAGGCCACAAAGAGTCGTTTTGTAAAATAGTTCCACAGCACGGCAGCACTGTCCATAGACCTAGCAGCGTTTGCCAACTGGCAGAGCAATGACCCAAAATGTAGCACACACACAAACAGCAGACAGTGAAGCGGTCGGTGGAAACGTTTGATGAAAATTTGCTCAAACTCAAACTGGTTGTGTGAATGGTTGTGTGCTGTGGATTTTCTGTGCAGATACCGCCTCGAACGCAGGACGAACGTACACTAACATATGGCAGCTGGACAGTTGGTGGTACGGAGGTGCACTCGGGTCGGGTTTTCTGGTAATTGGAGGAGACTACAGTATCTCTATCGCCCCCGTTCCCGGCGCAAACTTTTGCCGGCGAAGTGTTTTCACTTTTGCCTCTTAGGGAAGAGGGTAGGGAAGTGCCCAAAAGTTTGCGAACGGTTCGAGCGAAGAGGAGATCGAGCGGGAGGCTTGAAAACACTGCAACACACAGGTTATAGGCAGACACAAGGGCAGATAAATGAAATGTGATTAGTGAAATTGCAGCCGGATAAAGTTGTGCACATGAAGCAGCATAATAAAATCTACGAGCCGCACACATTAGTGATAATTTGCGGAAAGGTATAAAAGGCAATAATAAATTGCTTTATCGGACTTTGGACAGTATGTGTAAATTGCCGCCGGTTGGTGAGGGATGCTGGTGTGGTTGTCACCAACAGTGGATGCGATATTTAATTGATAGTTCAGTTCAGTGTCTACATATTCCTGGTCTAGGAGAGATTGGGAAGAGAACTTTTCATACAGCTTCCCTCTTACAACATGCATTGCGCCTGAAGTTATGTAATCGTATCGTGAGTCAGTGTTTCTGTAAAAAAACGGTCCGGTTTAATCAAGTCATTAACACATCACAACTTCGCCTTCTTTTTCATTCCACAAAATTGAACCAATGTGTGCATCGCTACGGCCTAGAAGATAGTCGTTTGTTATTTCATCTCGTTGTGCTGGTTTTGCAACGTCCACAGAGTATGAGGAGTACGACGCCAGAGCTTCTGAAGTTTCGAGTCTACATAAGCCATTAAATTTCCTTTTTTTGCATTCTCTTTCTCTATCTCTCTCTCCCCCGTTTGGCGCTCTTGTCCGGATGTGATGAAGCAGGGTTGTGCACATGATCAAAGGCAACAGATAAGAACCCGAATGCCCAGAAGACATTGCCTGGCAGGGCCCGGAAAACCCGGAACCAGACAAGTTAATGACATTCTGCCTCGCACGGCCGTTGCACGAATGTTGCGCAAAAAGCTTTCCCGTTTTCTTTCCGGAGCGGAACGGACGGAGACGAAACGGAACCGTGTATGGCGTCGCCCGGGCCCGGTGGTTTCAACACTCCTGTGCACCCGCGCGGTCCGCCAGCAAGCGTGTGAGAGTACTTACGTGTTGGCAGAAAAGTTTGCCAACACCCGCCGGCTGACAGAGGCATTAAATTGTACGGTCGGCGTTCAACACAGCATCAGCAGTGGGTGTATGTTACACGCCAGCGCACTCATTTACCTTCCGGGTGTGGCGCATTGTCGGCTACGTGTGCCGGTAAAGGGAGAGATTTGTTTCCGGTGTGTCATATTAGGGAACATAGTCTTTATAGCCTGCAACACGGCTAGAAGTTGAGGAAGAATGGCCTTGGGAAGTTAACGACGGACAGTGCGGAGAAGCTCACAAGGCTGTCATCGGTGTGTAGATCTTAGGATTAGTTTCTTTTGGCCTGTTTCATCCTGTTAACGAGAGGAAGTTATCACCATCAACTGTGTGAAATTCACAGAGGGACATCTCTTCCGCTGAAAGCTGTTCCGAATACAGAAGTTGCACCAAAAAAGGTGAAATATCTTGTACGTTTTTTTCACAAAAACGTACCTAAAAAGAAGGAAAGAGTGTAATATTTTATTCTCACCCATGATAAAGCTTATCTCGAGACAGACAGCAGTCGCCACGTCAGCGTCGTCCCTCCAGCAGCCAATATTCTAATCAGATTTCCTCACAATTCACATCTTCAACTGGCAGCTTGTTTCGCTGCTGTTGTGCTCGCTTCTTAACCCTACGAGAGAAGACACACAAACTCCCAAAAGCCTTGGCAGGATCGACCGAAACCCAGCGAGGACCACACAAAAAGGAAAGCCTTGCAACTCGCGGCGCTAAGCACGTGGCAGCGGCGGCGGGCGAAAATATTGTTGCTGACTCGTGGGAAATACCAACCACCGGCACTAACCTTTTCATCCGTTCCCAGTGGAAAGGGATCAAAAAGCTAAAGGATGGAAGGGTGGAAATGGTAAAAAAGGCTTCACTCTCTAGCCCGAAGGCACAGCCGGGCTACAACAGGCTGCCAAATTTATGCCACCGGTTTTTGAGGCCCATGGGACGCAACTGTTCAACTGTTCGGCTAGTTCAGATACCTTACCCAGTGGGGTAGATTGGAACGTAAAATGAAAGAGAGATCTGGGGGAAGACCAGGGGAAACTTTATTTTCATCCTAGTCACATTTGTCGTGAAGGTGTGGTACATTTTTTGTGCGTCTTTGTCAGTTGGAGTAGCTTTAAGAGCGCTCTTTAATGGGGCATAAAAGCTATTACATTTACTGAAGGAACGCTTACGCCTGGGATTGTAAAAGCAACAATAGACACACAATTGAATCAGATTGAGTTCATCCACATTTGTAGACTAAAGCCTGGAAATTCAAACAATCTAATTGGAAATCTCTTGGCAAAATCGAAATCCGACGATAATAAATCAAATCGATTAGGAAGTTTCCCAGAACTCTACTGGGGGAATTAAATCAACTCGCACGGCTAAACGGCTCACCAGTGCTGCCATTGCAGCCATTTCGCTGCTCTATCCCTGTATGTGAGCCCTTTTTTGTAGAGCTAGCGGTAGGGCTTGGATGCAGCAGACGACGAGGTATACCACCCACCAGTATATCCCCACAAAAGCACCTGCGAGGACCAGTGAGAGTTTAAAAATAGCATCACCTGGACACCCAAACACCACCGCCCTTGCTCTGGCCGGCTAAAGGATCCAGCATATGCACCGTTCTAACAATTCCTGGCTTTCGTTCGTTCTCCAAATAAATCTCTAGCCATGCCTACGGATGACGCGCTTTGCTGGAGCGAGGGCGAGAGCGAGAGAGACGAGTCTAAAAATAGCCCAAAACACCCACACCCAGTCGCTCCCATTTCTAGTCGCTACAATGAAAACATTCTACCGTTCCATTCCATTTCCAGCGCGGTAAACGGTAAAGCACTCTGGAGCACCGGGACGGCATCGTGCGCAGAGTGGTCGTCTCGGGAATGGATGGTTGGATCACGAGGTGAATTATCAAATTTCCACTCCATTTCCCGTGTGTGCGCCTGTTTCGTAGTGGCGCACAAAAACAGTGGCCTATAGAAGAGGGGGGGGGGATAAGGGACAGAAGGGGACATCTCATCGCGTAATCTGCTCCGGCTTACCTGTATGTTGAGCTCGAGGTTTTTCCACTGGCAGAAGCGGGTGTACTTGTCGCTTTCGAGGAACTTTCGAAACGGTTCGCCCCGCAGATGGTGAAATATTTCCTCGATGTACGGCTCGAACAGGTTCACCGGCACCTCGTTCTTCATCAGATACTTCTGGACGTGCGCGACCGCCTCCTTGGAATATTCCTGCGAGAAAACATGATTACAATTTGTGCAGCGTGGAGCGATATTGCGATGGAACATGATCAGTGCGCTGGTGGGGGCTGGTGATTAACGCAATTAAGCGCGATCGCTTTCACGCCCGATTAACGGCTGTGTACACTTACGTGTGTGTGGGACAACATTTCCTTCATGATGTAGTTGTCGTAGATGTCTCGCGCCTGCTTCCGCCTCTCGTCATGGCACTCTGTCTTTTCATAGGCTTTGATCTGAAAAAAGAAGAAGCGTTTGGAAGCGTTAATCCACACATGCTCGACTGTTTTTGTGTTTGATTTCACATTGTATAAGCAGGGGTAGAGTGCACGAAACACGTGCAGTTTGACTGCAAACTTTCAACGGTACAGAATAACAGACTGGCTCGACAGTCTTAAACAAACACACCAAACCAGCCACCAAACCGTCCACCATCGTCCACCACGATTCGTGGAAGGATCGGGTTTGTTAATATTTAATCAACGAGCAACGTACTACCTGGACCTGGACCGGCAGGTGGTTACAGAGAAGAGTCGCTTAATTGAAGCGCTATTACCTCAAAGAGGTGATGTTACATCCACATCCAAGTCTTTTTGTTACTCTTTTTTACGAGTTTCATTCCATATTCCCTTTGCCATGGAACATCATTAAAAGCGTGTTTCATCATAACATTCCTAGGAGCGGACAGCTAGTTTTGCTGTTGATGCAGTGAGCAGTTCTAGGGTAAATATGGAACATTTTTGCAGATTTTGTATTCATAGGGTTTAGAGATAATGAAAATAAGTCTTGATCATATCATCCTTTCAATAGAGTTTGCCTATTAAAATATCAAATGATTGCCAAAATAGCAAAACATTTCAAAGCTAACAAAACGAGCGCTCATTGCAAGCAGCTGTGTGTGTTTGGATTAGCTTTATCCAGGTTTTGTTTTCACAACCCAGTGTACTACTTTCAGCTAGCTTATATAGTTTTTGTTTTGTTTTATTTCCACGAAACGATACTGAAACACGTTGAATAAGCTGAACGATCGGTATCTGCTGGTAGAAAGTCTCGACGAATGATTAAATAAATAATGCCTTTCGCCGAAGACGAACCTTTTGATACATAACAAAAAAAGAGGTTCACACAAACCATGGGAGAGTAAATTAATTTTGTCTGCAAACGATTCTATTAACTTTTTACTTTTTTATCCAAATTCTCAGTAATTGATCCTATACTGAGAAGGTAAAAACGGCGCAGTTTTCTAGCTTCATCTGTTGTTTTGCCGTTTAGTTGCTTGCGCTTCGTTTCACTTTGTTTGTCTTTGCAAACTAGCAGGGAACTAGTTTGTGTCAGTACATCGTAATGCTTGGATTTGGGATTTGGGAGGCTAGAAGAGCTGTACCAAAAGCTCTAAACAGACAAACCTCAACACGGGATGCGTTTATTTACCATTGAATAAAGGTTACAACCCTTAAGGAACACGAGATAACGTTTGGAAACTTTTAGCCATAGTTAATGCAGACATCTTTCTGTAAAAAATTCTCCAAAACCTGCACACAAACACGCATTCAATCCGTCGCTGTTTAGCATGCAAACAAGCTGCTGCAAAATGGAGCAGCAGCAGCAGCAGCACACTCGCTCTTCTTGTGCATGCAATTACATTAACTTTTCCCTATCAAGAGTTGACTGTTTACAACTTTTCTTTTGCTACCCACCAAGCGATGCGATGGTGTGTTTGTGACAGGATGTGAGGCGAAATAATTTGCCTACAAACATGGTACATGCTACTGGCACCACCACCACGAAGAGGAGAGGGCGGTGCTTTTCCCATACAAACAAACACACGCCGGCCCCAGCAGTCGTGCCATTGCCTTCCTGGTCTGGTGTGGGGCTGGCAAAGGGCGTATGTAAAAAGAAAGAGAATGAAACAGCAAGCGAAATGCACACACACATACACACATGTGCGCTCTCATTTCCCGCCAGAAGGCAAGATAAGAAATAATGTTTTTAAATTTCTTTAATTATGTTTACAATTCCCTGAGCCGTTCCCACCTGCCGGGGCAGGGGGCAATGTGGTGGGGCACAGCCCGAGCACAGCAACGTTCATGAGTTTAAGTGTGTGTGTGTGTTTGTGGGTACGCGAGAGCAAAAAGCGAACACAACACTGTATCGACCGGTGAAAGTAAAACTGTTACACATTGTTTTTTGTCCCTGACTCCCTTTCTGGATGTCCTTTGCTGTGAGGAAGGGAGCAACACACAACAAAAGTGACAGCTTTCCATTTTCATTTTCGCATTTAAATTTTAATACTTTTAAGCTCCCGGCGGGGGCGTTAACCCAATCGTTCATTGCAGCACATGTATGCGAGGGGTTGGAATTCGGTTTGTACAGGGGTGAAATGGAAACGGGGAAAATATGAAACACCAATACCAAATGGCAAAATGTTGTGTCACGAGCTGACCAAAAAAAAAGACCGTTTTTGGCGATCCTTTCATTTCGCTTGCAAAATTTCATTCATTTATGGGTGATGATAAAAAAAAGAAGATCAAATCCGGAAAGAAGGCAAAGATAGGAGAGAGCAGGGGGAGGGAAACTCAAACCACCGCTGGCAGTGCACCCCACCATTCTTGCTCCGATCTCGTTCCGGGAGCGTTCAATTAACTCCGCGAGCATTGCGATTGTTCCACTGGTTTGTGCGCCGCTAGCCTGAATGGCATTTGTCTGTATTTGTTTGTTTATTTGTTTGAGGCGCGCAAATACGGCCAGAAATCTATCCAGAGCAATATACGAGATAAACACACACACACACACACGCATACACAAATGCATGTACACGAGAAGACGATGGGAATGGAATGTGGAGTCGGCCCATTTGCGGTCTAGTTCTTGGTGGATTTTGCTTTCGCTGTTTGTAAGAAGAAATGCAGTGAGTCTGAGGAGGTTGCAGGGGAGGAGGTGCTTTTGTTTGTGTGCGCGCAGCGGTAGTTTGCACGAGCTTCAACTTCAATAGGTTGCAGATACACTGTGCAGTTGCTACAATCAAAACATTGTTTCTATTTGAACTTGCACATAGTGCTACGAGCGAAATACTTCATTTGAAGTCGCTTGATATGTTGCTTCGTTTTTTTGTAAGTATCCATTATTAGAATATATCATAGCCTGTAAGGGTACATCATCATGGATAGGCGCTTCGTTTATCTAAGGGCGTTCGTTCTAGTCCTAAGACCACTCCTTCTTCTTCTTCTTCTTTGGCTCAACAAGCGATGCCGGTCAAGGCCTGCCAACCCACTTGTGGGGTTGGCTTTCAGTGACTTATTGATTTCCCCCCATAGCAGGATAGTCAGTCCTACGTATGGCGGCACGGTCTATCTGGGGCTTGAGCCCATGACGGGCATGTTGTTAAGTCGTACGAGTTGACGACTGTACCATGAGACCGGGTTTCAAGACCACTCCTAAGAACCTAATATTAGCGAACCTAAGCGAACAGGTAGATCCGCCAGAGGATACGATCAGTTGGATGTTACATTTGCTCTGAAAACTCAAAAGAGTTTGCTTTTGATTGTTACGGTTTTTCAATAACTCATTAAATTTGATTGTTATTATTGAGCTCATACAACAGCTCATACAACTGAGCACCAAAGTCTTGATTGGGTAGAGTAATGAAAAAGCCCCGAGCATCCAGAGCAAATGTCCAAACGAACCAGGCAGTAAATTTTGGCTGTAAATCATTATTTCATTGTCAATCCTTTTGCACCAATGTCTTTTCCTTCCTGAATTTCTGCTCCAAAGTTCAAAGTAAAGACCGAAGGCATATTCCGGGGAGCAATCTACCAATAGTGCCGTAAACTGAAACTCTCCAACAACTGTTCGGGTAGTAGCGAACTAATCAAAAACTGAACGGAAAGCGAGACGGAAATGTACAAGCACCCGAAAACGGGGGTAGCGCAACACGTCATTTCATTTCAAATCGATTCCACCCGCTGCTTCTGCTGCTGCTGCTGCTGCTGCCGAACATTATGATTGCTCGTTTCGATAGCTTCCCCCGTCCCAGTGCAACCAAATCATCATACGACCGGCATGGGAATGGTTTTAACAACGTCTGTCCGATTTGTGTACAAGGTTCGACCTCTTGCGGGGTAAATGGAGATTTTTTTCTTTTTTTAGTTGCGTCTGAGGGGCACGTTGTTGGCACGCTGCCAAAAATCGATCCGATATTGAAATCGTACCGACACCGCCATGGTGCTCGTGGAAAAGTGTGAATGAATGTGACCTCACCGGAGCTGGGTGGGCGGCGAGCTTTGACGTTAGTACAAATCGAAACCATTGCATTACCAACCTTCCCCCCCCCCCTCCCAAAACCTCATCGTAGAAATTAATGGTCCATGACCTGGATGGAACGCGCTCGCAAGCGACAAGGACGCGGGCGAGCGGACATTCGGTGATTTCCGTTTTCGTGATTACATCGATGAATAATAGTTTTAATTAGGCACATTTTATTGGCGGAAGTTTGTAACGACAGCTTCATCCAATCGAACGGCTGTATCGTATCGCAGTAAACATTGCTATTGCGGTATCATTATGTCAAAATGTAATTTGGAATTTCTGTTACTACAAATTGAATTGGTTTGTTTCGTATTTCGTACCACATCTCTATGAAAAGAGCTGCTTTCCTTTTAAATGGTAAATTCAAAAAACCCAAACAAATGGAAAAATCTTAAACATTCCATCGGTGTGGGGTTTTTTTTGGTGTGCGGCGCAGAAAAGCTATCCTTTCAAAACTGCCCATCGGTATCTGCGATGCCTTCTTTGTCCCAACTGCAACCCTGCGCCGGCGTGTCTGTGTACTCAATTGAATTGGTCGTTTTTCGAGATCCGGGCAGGAGGGAAATCTAATCCAATATCTATGTATCGGTTTCCTTTTTTTGTGTGTATGTGTGTGCACGACGACGAATGGAGCCGGAGGTCCAGAAGCATAAAAGCGGCCGGGATACGGTGCACAAATGGAAGCCCAATCCAATGCCCGAAAGCGAGGTAAGCACGGCACAGCACACACAAGGTATACGTACCGAGCGGCGAGCGACGTGGAGTGGATGAGGCCACCTTCTCCACCCCCAACCGGTGTGTGTGTGCGTGTGTGCTGCTTAATGTTTGTTTTCAATCCTTTGTTACGCTTTTGAGGGAATCTCCTGTCCCGTAATATGTTTCTTCCTGCCAGCGGATGAAAAGCGGATTATAGTAACCAATAGCAGCAGCCAAAAGAACGGGATCGTGTACATGCACAATGAACTGTATCGATTTTGCGCGTGATCACTCCTTTTTATCCTCTTTCGCTCCTGAATCGATTCCACTCAAAAGCGAAGGTAAAATTCAGCTTCAGCCAAAGCGCAGCTCCGTTATTTGATTTCGTGAGACAAACTTGCAAATTGTTCGTAATAAAACATGCCCCACCCCCTGCCCCGACAAAAGAATGTTACAAGTGGGGCGCATTTGTCTAGGACAAGAACGCTTTGAACGATGGCTTATCGTGGGAGGTGGGTGGGGTTCGGTTTTGCCCATTGATTTCTTCATCAAACCCGATCCGCACACTCAGAAAAGCAATCCCGCTGACACACGGCCAGCGACACAGGCACACAATAAAGCGAGAGAGCCTTTTTTTGTGTTGCTATTCATCCCTTTTTCTACGAATCAGCCACTTCTCTTGAATGGTGCGCGCACGCGGTCGCCTCCCGCCAGCGAATGGGGGGGGGGGGGGGGGGAGAACTTGCAGCGGACGGTAAAAGCTCGGTCCGTTGTTTATGGAGATTTTATTTCGCTGCTGATCGTTGTTTGATTTATCTGCGCTCGTCTGTGCACCCCGCCAACCCAGCCCATCCCACCAATGAGTCATCGATTTTTTTTTCGCGCTCCCTGTGTTTGTGTTGGCGGGGGAAACGGGATACCATCAATGAATTTTTACTTTCCCAGAGAGGGATTGCGTGTCTGTGTGTGCCGATGGTTGTACAAAGAAAAACCAACATCATCCATATAATGCAAAAAAAGGAGCGCCGAGAGGCAACGGAAGGGACGACCCAAAGAACCTGTACGCCGTTCAATGGCAATCCCTTTGAAGCGGCGCCCACTTGTGTGTATGTATGTGTGTGTATTGAGCTTTTGCACCGGAGCACGGTTGAGCTGGTGTTTTGGGTTGAATTGCTGCTAGTACACGCAGCACGCGCGTTTGATGTGCAACAACGTGTGTGGGTGAAAATGAAAAGCGCCGCACCAAAACAAACGCTCGAAACGCTAAGCCTTTTTGCGGGATCGATCATCCACAGCTGTTTAAAGGCAGCTCGTTAAAGCTGAAGGGCTGTCGGGGTAAGTGTATTGCAAAGAAATCACCAAATAAAACGAAGGTACAGAACCGATACTTTGCCAACGATGATCTACGCTAGTTTTCAGAGACTGCAATGGTGCTGCAAAGGCATCCGGTTCAGGTGTCAAACATCAGATGCCGGACTGGAATGTTCCCATGTGCTATCGTGTGCTTTGTCCTTGTTTATATGCTGACTTCAGCTTCATTTAACAGAATAACATCCATCTGTCGTCCCTTTTTGCGACTGGAACGCTCTAACTAAAGTCTCAGTCTCAAGTAATGGGATAGTGCTATGGCTAAAGGAGGACCATTAACAATACCGACCTGCACATCGTATTGAAAAACGATTTATATATGATACAGATTTATACGGGCAAGTATTGAAATGAAAAATGTGGCAAAGAATCACACCGTTTAATCCAAAACATTATACATTAAATCGGCTCTAAGGGGAGGAAAATACCTGCTACCCGTACACACTATCACGCGTTAATCCGCTTTCAGGCTGAAAGCCATGCTTGCACACAGCATGCTGTCACTCAAGCTGGAACAAAAGGGCAGATAATTTCATTCCTGCGCCCTGTGGAATCTCTGTATGTGCTACATCAATGAAGGCACCTGTATATAATAGAACCATTTTCATAACGCCCGATGGAGACGAAGTTTTTTGCACGACAGGAACGGACAACGAGCTTGAGAGGCAAAAGCAATAGTAGTTTGTCAGCACCAGGGGTTGTTTAATTATTCCTTCCAAATTATTTTCTATAGCTCTTGATGAGACCTTTCTAAAAAGGAGTATTTTTGCAATTAATCTACAGTTGAGCTATGATGAGATTTTTCGACAAAACCGTTCTCCAGACTGCTACCGAAATCCTGTTACGCTCTGTACCTGGACTGAACTGTTTTCGGTGTTTTTCAAGGCACGAATGAATTTTCATCTCTCCATTCCTTTCCCCTCCCCTCATCCTTCCGGTCGGCCACATTTCCCACCGGTGTCTACCCGGGGAGTGTTGGAGTTTTGGACTATTTTTAGAAATCCCAGCCTTTCTCCGCTCATCCATCGTTCCATCGGCCGTTTCATCGTTTCGGCCGAATAGTGTGCCCTCGACTCTTCCTAGCCTTCCAACCCTCTCTCTCTCTCTCTCTCTCTCCCTCCTCTTCAGGGGTACTAAATTTGCAATCTTTCAGCACCAGCAGCACCGCTGGCACCCATCGCGGGACGTCGGTAAATTCCGCCGCAACGCCAACTGTTGGCAATGTTTTATCATCCAGCCAGCCACAAACAAACGATCCGCCGATTTATCCCAGCCCAGCGGAACGGCAATCCCCCGGCGGGTGGTGGTTCAACCACACATAAAACACACACACATGCGCGCACACACACACACATACATACTATAAGGAACGCACCGTAGTGTCTGTTTGTGGATTTGTTTGTCGATCCGCCGGCACACATACACTACCAGCGTGTGGCCCGATGAAATGAATGAGGGAATTTGGGGTTTCTTTGAAAACTGCGCTGCCAAGCTCGCGCACAAGCGGCAAATTTCGCCGACCGACCCAAGAAGAAGGATAAAACTAAAGGCAGCCGGGGAAAGGGCTTAGCCGAGTTGAAATGCTGGCAGAGGAGAGAGCAAAGGTGTGTGCGATAAAAAGTGAGTCGACTAAAGCTATATTAAAACCGAAAGCGCTAAATGTTGCCCCAGCGCGCGCGCTCTCGCCAAAAGAAACACGGCAAACACGAAAATAACAAGGTCCCGCGTCGTTCCGTCATTTCGTACACTCAAATGTTTATTTCATTATCATGTGTTTTCGCGAAAGCCGTCGAGATGAGCATGATTGCTTCATTATTTCTAGCTCTGCTGTGATGTTTTCTAAGAACAACTCAACCTACAATCCCCCTCCCAAAAACATACCTTTCCCGGTTTTGGGCTAGACACGCCACAATTTATTTTTTTTTGCGCTCTACATTCTTATTTCACTTGCCTTTCCCTTCGGGCTGGAACGCTTTGAAAAACCCGTGGTCGTGATACGAATAGGAAAACGGCGACAGAGAGACAGCGAGCCACCTACACTTTGGCGTCCAATAAACACAGCACAATATTCGTAGACACGGCAGCGTGGCGATGAGTGCGGTGCGGTGCGTTCCATTGAGATGAGCGAAACTTTTTTGTCCTCCCAAACCCTCCCCTTACCTCCCCTACCGGAGCGTTTGTCATTTTATGATGGAGTAGATTTTCATATTCTATTTCAGCAGAATCGCGACTGGCGGCCGAAATCTCTGCACCAACCGGGCACCCGGGAGGCGGGAATGAACTGGGTGGACAGACGAGTAGTTGCCGCCAGATCGCGGGCAAGTACAGATTGAACACATTTTATCGCATGAATTGTGCCCAATTTTCCGCTCCATCGAACGATGTCGCTGATGAAGCGATTTTCTATGCTGGTGCACTCGACTGGGCGACGGCTGCGTAACTGCACCAGGGAACGGAGGGGGGGTGGGACGGCGAGAGCGCGGTCATTGGCGCTGGGGAGTGAAATTAATTTTCACCAGAGTTTGTTTTACAAATAAAACACTCGCAGCAGCGGTGTACAAACAATTACAGCTGCTGATTCTGGCTTTTTTGAAGATTAAACTGTCATATTCTGCTGTTTCCAACGGCCATCGTTGGCTTTAATAGTCCTGTGCCTTTTCTGTTTTCTCATTAAAGGTGTTAAAGTGTCGTCCAAACACGGCACAGTCAATACATTTCATGAGCCTGAAAGTATAAGCTTCATTGATGGTGCTTTGTTTGGCCCGAAAAAGCCCTTTGTTAGACACGAACAACGGAGCATGGCGAACGCCACAAGTAAATATCTGCCAAGAAACGCACCAACTAATTAGAGATAGAGCTTTCGCTCGGAATAAATTGCCTACGCAAGCACACATACGCATACATACAAAGATAAACAGAGAAGAAAAAAAAGAGTGAGAAGGTGCCGAATCGTTTTCGCCCCATTTTCCAGAAACGCGATAATCCGTATGTGGAGTTATGGAATCGGAGAAGGTGCCTCTAGTGCAAGCGGTTACTAAGGAGAAACCAAACAGTGTTTATACAGAGAGCTCAAGCGAGAGTGGAAGGGAGAGAGAGAGAATCAGAGCAGATTCAGCAGCGTTGGTTCGATTGGCGCTGAAATATTTACAATCACAAATTTCACTCGTACAGCGTTAACTGCCAAACACCTACCCTCTACGCCGTCAAATGACGCGTTACTACAGCAGCAAGGCAATTATTGTCGACCGTAGCAGCGAGAGAATCAAGGATAAGAGTATTACAAGTAAGGTTTCGTTTGAAATCGTGTATTGACCGAGGGTCAGTGTACCAATTGGTCGTTAAATGATTTAAACAAATGTGTCCTGATTACGTTTTTCAAGCATACCGGCCATGGGTAGCATATCTCGATTTTTATGATTTTTTAAACACTTCCCCAAAACTGCCTAGTTATTGCGCGACTTTTCACGTATTTCATTCAACCTTGAAAGCATTTGGCAAAAGCCGGAACGATGCGGTGTTTACTGCTGCTAGGGAAAGCAGTTAGAGAAAGAGTGTTCGTCTTGCGTTAATATACATAAATCTTTTCCCCCCGACAAGTTAAATGGGAAAATGTAATTTTCTTTCAAATAACTCAATTGAAGTGTTGGAAGGGGGGAGGCTGGTTCACAGTTGAATACAAAAAACGCCCTACCTCAGCGTAAAATGTGTTGAATGAAAGATAAATGTCCCCAATAAATCACTACCGCAAACTGCAGCGGGATGTGTTGGGCCACCCCACGGCATCACCCACACGGCCACACACACACATGCTATGTTCACCACCATTATTATCAGCATGATTATCGCAATCATTGAGCACACCTTCCGCTTGAGTGGGCCCATTTTTCACCATCCAAAGAATGGCATCTTGTGAGCAGCTATCGTCGCCTTCCGCAGCTCTTGGTGCGAGTTTTCTGCCCCGGACCGCGATTAATAAAATCGATCCCAATGCAGAGGGGGTCACAATGATGAAGACTGATGATGGGGCGATAGGGAAGCCCTTGTGTAAAGGAAGGCACAACCCTTGCTTTTACCAAACCAGCTGGCCGAGACTGCTCGGCTCGGCTGCAGAAAAGATTAATAGTTTCACCGGCGTTGCTCGATACGCGCCGCACAATTACTTCATGCACCCAGCTTATCGTTGATCGATGAAGAGGTTTGGGGGGCGCATCTTGTGCTCTTGTGCTCTTGTAAGTATGTGTATGTTTACCATTTTCCGACACACCGTTGCTGTCGGAAGCAGTAGGGGAAGCGCACCCGCGCGGACGTCGCTCTAAACCTGCATGAATCTTTATCATCGTAATGCGCTGGCTGGAAAGCAGTATTTCTGAGAGCATGTTATCATTTCACTTGCACATTGTAAGATAAGCATTATTGCGGCAAACATCGGATAAAACATTGTGCAAACAAACTGCAACTTTATCTAGGAAGTAGCACACATGCAGTACCTATTGTTCTGCAGACATAATGGAATTGCATACATCCCTCGCCATTGGTGAAGTGCATTGAAAGTGATTTAGTTGCTTTAAGACGTACAAATCATTCGCGTAACACTAAACATCGCCTTACATATCGCCCCACTGTAGGACAATTTCCATAAAATGTAAATTTCATGCAAACACGCTCTATTCTCAACGGATTAAGCGTTACTGGCCAAACCACCCGGCGCTTTACAAACCCCGACCTTGAAAAGCAGCTCCGGAACGTCTCTACTCTAGCATGCAGCCTTTGTTGCTTCTTCCATGTCATCGCTGGCAATCCATCAGCGAGTGTGTTTTCAATTTCGCAGTCTCTCAATGGAGGCGCCTGGTACTTGATAAACAACATCAACCCGCCACACGAACACGCCGGGGAAAATCTCTTTTAAAAATCGACTCACGATGGTTTATGAAACCGTGTTTGCCTAAATCAACACTATCATACAACCAGTGCTGGTCTACTTGGGCGGTGAAATTAAAATCATCTAAAAAAAAAGTTCCATCATGAGCCAGGCGGTTCTCCCGGGATTGAGCATGGCATGGCGAAATCGTGCGCTTTTTTCTCCATCTCTTCCTCTCTTTTAGACCTTCCTCCCCCCCCCCCCCCCCCCCACAATGTCATTGTTCTATTGTAAAGCGACAGCCAGAAGCGTCGTGAAGCATTCATAAGACGAGATTCATAGTGGAATGTTTAAAAAAAACGAAAGAAAAACAGCAACAAGACTCCAAGGTAAGCGAAAAAGTAGGACAAGGACATACCACCAAAGGGAAAGTATGCTCAGCCCATGCTGTATAGAAGGGCAAAGTAATAGGAAGGGCATTACATTTAAGGGGTGTTTTTTCTACACTTCAAGTTGTACAGCTATACACACCCAACACGGAACATATATCTGAAAGGCCAATTTATTTAAAACGCCTAAACTGAAATTGATGGTTCTTCCATCTGCCGCCGCAAACTTAACCGAGGCCTGAGCATTGGTACTGAGGCGAACAAAACAACGCACACTCCTTCGGCGGTTAACTAAACGCCCGGCCAAACTGTTTACTTTGCTGGGCGAGCGCCGTGCAGCATCCACTTCCGTCACGGGACGAAGAAGCGAAGCGTCAAAGTGCTTGTTTTGTGTTATGTATTACATGGGTGCCTTTTTCTTTTTTTTCTTGTTTCAAATCTATTTCTTCCTGGATTTAACGCAGGCCTGCGATTTACCTTCCTGGAGGCTGGGTGTTTTTATTTTCTGCCTCTGCCCGCAACAAGAAACCGCAGCAGCGCTGGGTAAATAGTACGCCTCCCAACCTGTGCTCGATGTTTCGCTTTCTATGCGGTATAAATGGAAGTGCCGGAATGCTCTCCTTCCACTCCCGGGGAACCCCTCGTATCCAGTCGAGCCAGTGCTATTGATATTGCTTTCCGCAACACAGCTGTTTAGTAAACATCATTCATTCATCACCCGAGCGGTTTGATGAGTTGCAGGCTGGAGCGGAGGTTCTATCATTTCCCTCCAGTGGCAGCGATCGCATTGCCGCAGCAGAAATAATAGCAAACACAGAGGTTTACGTTTTTTTTTTGCTATTCTTTACTATTCTCTTGCGGATATTTCAATCTCTTTCAGAAGCGCAACAGAACAGACAAGTTATCTTTAGCTACTGCATGCGAAGCTTCTAAATAGACTAGTTAGCTAAATACGGTTGAGATAGTTTCGCAAGGAACAGCGCAGAAGTCACATTCAAGGGGACACAATGGTTGATGTACAGTAAAATGAAATATTTCGCTTTATTTGAGGAAGTGAAAGATACGCAGTAGATTGAGTAACCCTGCAAAATGTTCTAGTAACTTAATGTAACTTAAATAATTATGAACGAACGGAAAGTGATGAGTCAACAAAATGTTTTCATTGCTTTGTTAGCATTGTTCTGTTTGTAATTCAATTTTAAAATGTGTTTTATTGTTCGACTCTGGTTTGCAAAGAAATAAATAAAAAGTAAAACAGTGTTCTCCTGGAATCATAACTAGAGGGACACTCTTTATCTTTGCATAAAACAGATTGCGGTTTGTTCTTATTTGATTCATTCCACCACAGCTCCCATTCTCCATCTCGCTCTCACCCACACTTCATGACATAAACGCTTCGCATCTGTACCGTGCGGTCACGATAAAGCGCAGCAGTTGACTTCCGCCACGGCCACGGTGCCGGTGGGGCCGGTGTTGCACAAGGATGTGCACTTAAAATGTAACAAGATTGTCATGTTGCAACATCTCGATTGTTACGAGCGCCAAGCCGGCAGAAGTAGGGGTTGAACGAAACCCCTCTACACTGGCCGCTAGCCTCCCTTGCTGGCGGAACCCGGAACCCCAGAAGAAGTCAGGCCAACTTACACAAGGCGAACAGATTGCCAACACGAAGAAGACCTGTGCAGAACCCGTGAACACACATACGTGTGTGTGTGAGAGAGAGAGAGAGAGAGAGAGAGAGAGAGAGAGAAAGGGAGAGAGAGATTGCAGTTGGGGGTAGCAGAAGATTGCGTTTATCTATTGCGGCGAAACCACAGAACCTTCGCCGTATTTTACTCCCTGGAGGTTATCCGGCAAATGGTACAGCTCTCGCTGATACGCTGGCGAGTGGCGCACAAGCAGGAAAGCTGGCAAGAAACGGAAGGAAGCCAAAGCATCTACACTTTTGGGTGGGTGACCCTATCCGTTTGCACACTATTCAGTAAACCCCAGGGTGGGAGAAGTGATGCTCTAGATCCGCACCGGAAGCGGAAAACACTTGCACACACAAACACACACATACACGCCAGAGGATGCCGGATGCAGGCGACCATGATTTAGACACGGCAAGCTGACAGAATGGCACAATGGCAAAACGTTGTTATCATGCACCTTTCCATCTAGCATCTGGTTTGTCGCTGGCTTCCCGGGTTTTTGCTAGCAGCGGGACGGGCCGCCGGCGGTTGCATTCGGGTGGAATAAAAACCGTTCCGTACAAATGTGCGCAATGGAATATGGTGCACACAAACCTCACCCACAGCGAACCCGGTCGGACGCCTGGGTTAAGGGTGTTTCATCAAAACGCCCACTGTACGGGATGTATTCTGCGCACTCCCTTTGCAGTGTCCATGTTGGTGATTTTATAAGCACCGAGATGAACCAGTACACCAGCGGCACAGAGCGATCGGTTATGTGAGGTTATCCAGAAGTCCATAAAGCATCCACACCCATTCCCAGCGGTGGTGGTAGGCATCGGATGGACATGGTAGCTTCACAACTGCTGACACCCCTTTTGCGTAGGAAGAATTGTTCGGTTGGGCGAGAGACTCTGCGCGCACTACTGCCGAGTAGAGTTATCTATATTCGCTCTCAGTAACAGAGAAGGAAGGCCCGATGATCCCCACGAGACGATCACGTTTTACTACATCTTTCTGCAAGCGTCGACGTCGTCGTTGCTGTGCTCGAATTGATTCGATGCTGAGCTTGTGTCCCATTCGTTACCGTTGACACACCGCTGGTAGATTGTATGTGTGTGTGTTTCGATGGGAAGTAAATATTCAATTTCTTTATGCAGATGGTGCGCCATAAATGTTTACGACACTGCTGCGCCTAATGGATGTGGGCTCGTAGGGTGAGCGGATTGAAAACTCATTAATTGCGAACCGAGGGCATACATTCGGAGCCTCGGCAGCATGGCTTGAAAAGGGCTGAAAAGGTATGAATACATTGAAATAAAGATATACCAGTTCATTCTAGAATCGATCCCACTCTGCTAGCATGTTACTGCACAGAGCGCTTAGCACGACGCCATGACAAAGTACAGCAGAGTTGAAGAATAAATCCAATATAAATGACTTGTATGAGGCAGAGCACCGTAGAAAACCGCTCTGCTTTCGCACAATGTTCACATAGACGTCTACTTTCATGCTGTTTCTCCATACTTAATACGGAAAATTACGTATTCCACTCCAGCAAATGTTGCTTCCCGCAACACCGCCAGCGTACTTTACGTAACAAAAAAGGTACTTTATGATCGCAATTATTTAAATCCACCAGAATATCTGGCGTCAATCTCTGCACCATACGAGCGGCAGGCTATGCTTGGTAGAAAATCCACCTTCTGCCGAGCACATCAACACCTCGGAAGGCACAACCGTGTCGCCAAGAGAGGCGCCACTTCATGGGCTGAGTGGAAAAGTTTGGTACCATTTTTAACAGCACTCGCTTACCATCCCACGCCCACATGAACGACGCGACCTAAAACCCATGCCGTGGATTGTAAGTTTTACGCCCCTCAGTAGCTCATTGCGTTGTACGTGTGAAACTTTTCATTTGCACGCCTGCTTCACAGTAATGAAGGGGAGAGCTTTCGCTGAGTGAGAGTGTTTCAGGTTGCTATGTGCTGTATTTAAATTGTGTCCTCGTTAGAATCGTAGGCAGTGGGGATGGAAAGCTCACAAGACCGCTCAAGCGTTACGAGTGTATCAAAGGGTGCGTTTGTGTATGTGAGTGTGTTTTCTTGGTACAAAATCGTCGTTGTTGAGATGCTTTGATAATTCCTTTCTTTTACTGTTCATTTTAAGTACTCTCCATTAAAGATGTTTGCAAAGTTTTCAGCGCTCAGCTCCAGCAAAATGTAGCGTTCTACTCTCTTGCTCACGATCCCTCTGCGCAATTCTTATAACTGTACGAAGTCCTAAGTTGATACGTCATATGGTTCCGCGAATTCGTTTGTGATTCAGATTCAAACAATTCGAACAAAAACATGTTCCAACAGATGTAGCTTACTTTTTTCTTTATCTTTTTCGCCACATTAATTTATGTGCAATTTTGTGCGAGCTTCCATTCCGAGAAGAATTTGTTTTAATCCATTTCTTGGTAGAGCAGAAACCTTGTCAGAGCGCTTCAGATCACACAAGAGAGAGGTCTTGTACAATCAATACCGCGCGTCACGATTGAGTACATTGCGGTGCAATTAGGCGATTAAAGAACAATGCAAACTCTCCCCTCGCAACAAGTAATCGGCTACAGTGTGGGGAAAGAAGTAGTAATTTTCCACTTCAGCAAAACCATGACAGCACAGAATGATGTGCACACTCACGCTGCTAATCTGTCATCACAAGTTTGGTGTCCTTAGCCATAACACCACAAAGCTCTCGGAATACTGCTCCGCCGCATCCATTTGTTGGATGCTTCCTTTGCTCTTTGTGCTAATTGCTCTCTTGGGCGATAATTGAAGCTTTTTTTTTGTTTTTGCTGCACCAAATCCTTTCTCCTCTACCAGCAAACACTAACCACTGGCACACGCCAAGAAGCAATCGATACACGCCAGACAATTACGCATCGTAAGAGGCAAAAGCGGATCACGACCATCACGTCCCTGTAGTGCGAAATAATGACATTTCTGTGTCTGCAGCTGCAGTATGCTTCGAGCACCGAGTTACACGGGGTAGGACACGTGCAGCCCTGTTGACAGTATTGAGCATGTTTGCAATTAAACTTGCTTATTTATTGCTCCTCGTACAAGTGTCTGGGTACGATACAGATGAATGTTTATTGAGTTTTAAGTGCTGTTAACGAGCTGTTCATCGTTAAAGCTTCAACAGATTTTTCATTTGTGCAATTCTGGGTCGAGTATATCCCAGTTTGATAGTTGCATATTGGCATTCCTACCCAGTAAGGTAACAAAATAAATTAAATCATTTGAGGTAAGTGAAAAAAACACCAGCGAACCAATGACAACAGCAATAAAAAGAAATAAACTTTAGCAAAACTCCAAGTTGTCCCATTTGAGGACGACATCCGTTCAAACTGTCTCATCCACACTAATCAGCCACAGCAGCGCCTCGTTGCACTTACACACCGAGATATAAGAAAGAAAAAAAAAACCAACTCGCTAGCCAGCCCATTGGCCTGCGGAAATTATGAAGCCTGCGTCCACTCCCCCCCCCCCCCCCCCCCCCCACAAGTACGAAGTGGATTCATTTTAGTTTCATTACGTTCCATTAGATTAACTTTTTTGACCCAAATTAAACCGCTCGGCGGATAGTTACCGTGAACACTACCTCCGGTTGGTAATTCTCTTCTACCGGGCACAGATGTTTCTTTCTTCGACCACCATCCCTTAAACGAGCGCCGCACACTGGCCCGGAAAATGGGCGAACCTTTTTCGACGTTTTCGCCCCACTAATAGAGAGTTGTAATTAAAACTTTCATTAGATTTTGCTGTCGCGCTTGCGACGTAGAAGCGGTTACCTGCACAGGTGCTGGTAGGCAAAAGTTGGCAAAAAGTTAGGAATACTGATTGCTTTCCCTTTTTTTCTGGTATTTAAGTTTATTTTGCCGGTTTTCCCGAAAGCAATAAGCGCTTGGTTTGATTTCTATTGAAAAGATGTACTAAAACTATAAAGAAAAGCTTTCCATACAAACGCTTACAGAATGCAGTTTGCTGCATCGTTCGGGTATTCGGAAAGAATTCCAGCTGACCCATTTCTTCAAACAAGCATAAACATCAACCAGAACAGATCGTAAAGCTGCAACTAAACTCAAAACCCACCCAGAGGACCTCCCTCCCACCATGTGTGATGTGAGCGCATTGAAAGACAAAACTATCCATTAAAAAGGATGTCTGCAGTACGTGAGGAATTCCTGCTGGTCGTTTTCAATCGAGCGCCTTCCGCCGACCTTTTCCAGCATCACTGTTCCACGCCCACACGGTGGCATTGTTTTTTCAGGTCATGGAAGCGAAATCGTCATCTTGATCTAGTTTTTACGCGTTTGCAACGCCAATGGCACTGTGCAAAGGCGCTGTGTGCGCAACGCAAGCGAACGACAAACTACCGATAAGTTGTAATAAATTACAAAATATATTCCGGAGCACCCATCCCCTCTCTACAGAGGTCAGTGCCAGGAGCCGCGGGGGAAATATGGTCTCAACTTTGTGCAGCAAAACGACCCACAAACAACCGAGCTAAGCGGAGGATAATAAATTGTTTGACAGAGGGCGAAGCAGTGGCAGCAAACAAAAAGAAACCCCAGAAAAACAAATGGCCGTGTCGGTAAGAACTATTCGCCTAGTTTTAGCTGCGCTGTGCCCGGTTAGTCAAAGTGGGAAGCGCCATTCTTGAAAATTGTTTTACTTCCAGTTTGAAGGAAGGAAAATCGCATCTAAGCGATGTGAAACCAGGAGGGGGGACGATGTTGCAGGATGACTTGAAACTGGCAACGGTGCAGCGGTGCGACCGACAGGCGACAGAAAACTTTAGTCGAAACGCGCACCAAAAACATCAAAGCGATAATTCACCCAAACGATGCATTAAAATGGGCAAACATAGGAAGTAAAACGGGGATAAGTAGGAAAACTTTTAGATGAGAGGGCAGGGAAAAAAACGGTTTAAGAAAGGAAAAAAGATTTCAATAATGATGAAATGGAAATAAGTTTGGCGAAAGAATGCAAAACAAATCTATGCAAAACAGTAATGAAGTCTTTAGAAATTGTTGAATAAAATGAAGTCAAATAAACATAAAAATGGAAAACCGAATCACTTATCAAACAGTGCAACAAACGAAGAATAGATATAAATAAGATGCGAACGTAATAAGTAAAATCACACCCACACAACTGTACAGAAGACAGTAACATTCATAAAACAAAAAACATTGCACGGGTGAACGGTATCGCTTCCTTTTAAAGCGTAATGCGTCCGTTTCCACAACAAAACAGTAAAGTAGGACACACCACTATCGGTTGCAAAAGTAATCATCATAATGTAAAACACACATACACACGTAAACCGTTCCGTTAACTTTCCAACACCTGCCCGGGTGCCCGAGAGCACATAAAACAAAAGAAAATGGCGAACGGCCATCGCTGCACCATCGAAGCGGAACGAAATGCAATTGAACGGAGAGCATGGAGGGGGGCGGAGTAGGAGGAAAGGGGTGTGGAATTTATGGAACTGGACAGCTACCCTTTTGCACCTATCGGAAACGGGTACTTTCTGCCCCCCCCCCCCTCCCTCCCCCTTAGCCTGCGCTCTAATGAAATGGACCCACGAACATAAAACTTGAACCAGCCCACCATTTTAAGGACATCGAGCACCGTTTTTACAACTGCTCCTGCTGTCCAGTCCGGTACAAAGTTGCTATCGGAAATATCATAAGTAACACCATGCCTCCGTGACAGTGGTGCACAATGGCGATAAGAAGGTGAGAAATAAAGTTTCCAAGGGAAAGGAAACACGCGAGGCCCCGACAGCCACACAGTGCTACGAACCGGGGTGCGGCGGATGCGAGTTCTTGTGTGCATGTGAACAATGTCGCTTTTTTGTGCTGGTAAACATTTTCATTTGAAAATTGGAATTGTGATCGTTGGATGCATGAGTGCTTAACTTCACTTCACATACATGGATATCAAAGAACTAATACAGTGCAGTAACAGTTTCATGACATCGATTATCTAAAAAGGTAAGTTACTAAACATCCCAAAGTTATATAGCACCATCGAAAAAGGTCATCTCTCGCTCTAGACGCCTGACCGCGAGAGTTGATTTCCGGCTCGTATAATCACGCTTGCGGATATGAAACCACAACTCAAAGTGACTTAGAAAAGTGAGAAAAGGGTTTCTCTTTTCATCAGTTCATAGAATAACTCCACCACAAACTATGCAGAGAGCAAGCCACGCTTCGGTGGACATTCTGGAAAGCCACACCACACGCGTGTTTCATCAAAGGATATCTCAAGTGCGAAAGGCTCGGTATGCTCTACTGTACACGGTTGATAGCATTTGACCAATACACAACCAACAACAACAAAATCACGAGTCCTTCAATACATCTTCTTTTGTCTCTCAGACCTTCTCTCTACTTGCTCGGAAGTTTACTGCGAACCAGCAAAAGCGCAGATCAACCCCAACACTCGCCGGCCTCCTCAACCCATCCGGCTGGTTCCATCCGGCGGATTTCCTAGGATCATCTGCCGTGTGGCAGAAGAATGTACAAGCATATCCAGGCAAAAACACGTCCAGGCAGGCGCACAACACAATCGGTGGCTGCTGCTAAACCTCGAAGACACACAACAACGACCGAGGCGAATACTGGGCGAGTTCCGATGGTGGCACCGGATGGAAGCGATGATTTCTACTCCACACAAACTCCCATCATACCTGAGGCCACCACCGCCAACGGAAGTTTGGGACGTGAACAGGGGGAAGAAGAAACACCAAACGTCACACCTGGACGCCAGGTTTGGCTGAATCTCACGACGTTCGGAGCCATTTTTTTATTTTGCCCACCGTACAAAGGATTGCATTCCATTCCCGGTGGAAGAGGTTCTTGTTCCTTAAGGTATGGCTCTCCGATGTTGGTGTGATCGGTCGCCATCCGTTCTCACCGCAGGAAGTGGCATCTTTTAACCGGCTTTTTTGTTGTTGCGTCCTTTTCGGTTCCCCCTTTTGGCAACGTCTCGTATTGGGGCCAAAGTCTCGCCAAACAACATTGCACAGTGAAGATGGGTTCGGGCTGTGGGTGCTATGAAAAGAGCGGATTCCAATTTTGGCAGATTGAATTTCCTCATCCCGCACCGGCATACCAGACCGGTGGCTGTGTGAATGTACTTTTGAGGATTTTATTTATTTTTGGCTTCGGAACTATAAAATTCGCTTTTTCGCTAGTGTTTCGCGTCCAACGCGCTACCAACACGCTCCAACGGCGATTGTGCTGGAAAGACGCCAGGAGGTGGATTGTTGCCTTCAAATGAGCAGCTTGCGAGCATTGGAGCTGTTTGGATAAAGGTATTTTGTGAACATTTTAAACATGATACCATGCTGCTGAACTCAAAACAACCGTAATCATTGGTGACAACTGTGGAGGTGTTTTGTCCAGTTTCTCCAGTGTGTGGGATATGGTACACTCCGTGTTACTGAAACTATTCCAATGATCTGTTGTTGACGTGTAACCGAACATTTACAATGCTGTTGTGGTAACACATTCAAAGTATTATCTCCCCCCCCTGAATAATATAAACGGTAACGAGACTAGTAAAACACTTTAAAATGTATGTAAATTTGCATAAAAATGCACGCTAATAATCGCACTCGCAATACGATGGCATCGTGAGGGCTTAAAGTTTAAGTGAACCTCATGAATAGTGACGGCCGTACACATTTAAATCTCCGTCTGCAACGCAAACAAATTGCCAGAGTCAGCAAGCATGATAATAAACAGCAATATCATTACTTGTACAGCGCGCGCAGCACAACACAACATTCCACTTGCAATTTAAGTCTGATTCGTTAAAGGCGTTTTGTGCTGTTGAAAGTCATCCAATTGATGAGAGCCAATTTGTCCATACGCGTGGAGTTGTGGGGATGAACTTGAGCGCTATCGAGAGAAAGAGAGAGAAAAAAACCGACTAAAAAGTCGTTGACTTTTCGCTCGGAGTGACTTCTTCATTCGAAACGATTGTTATCTTACTAGAACGCATCGTCATCATCATCATTGGTGTGCTCAAAATGATTGCGCATTGTGGATATTTGTCATCATCAACATTACTAGCACACCACACGTTGTGGGACGCAAATTTAACAAACACAACGGCCCGGGTCACAAGCCTCGTGCACACGTGCAGCACCAATAAACTGCAGCTGTTGTTCGGGCACATGGAGAGGCTAAAAATAATCATCAGACAACCGCCGGCCACCCCCGGGGTATCCCCACACTCCACGTACACTGTTCCAACCAACCCTTGGTAGGTGTGTTTGTGTCAAGGAGAAGTTTGTTTTGATGCCCATGCCAACTAGATCGCGCGCAGATCGCATCGGTCCCTTACACGCTGCACGGCGTTCCTTTAGCATACATGCTCATCATCAAGGGCAAGGCCGAAGTAACGGGTGTGTCGTCCCTTGCACATGTCTTGTCGCGTTTGTTGACTTTCTCCATCCCGCCCTGTCAGTCGGAAACCTCCGATCGCGCTCACCGCAAGCATTTATCACACGACTGCTTTTGGTGGTCCAATTTTTCAGCAGCTGTCACTTTCAACCTGACAGCATGTAAATGCGATTAGGCGGTGGGGTAATTTATCACCGGTGTGTGTTGTGGGGAGTGGTTTTTATTTTCGTTGATTTGTTGACATTTTGTTTGTCGTGCAAGGGAGCAATAATTGTCGTTCTAGCGGACACACTCGAAAATCAAGAAACCTTGTACCCTTTTAAGGGACAACCCTTGCACCTGCGATGATATTTGGCACATCGAGAATAATCATTCAGTGGCAGGTTTACCATTTCGTAAGTAACTTTTGCAAACCGCTTCTTTCTATTCTTCGAATCGTTCTCACACTCCAATAACTTGTAAGTGGCGCACACTGATTTCGCATCGATCGATTTGCCGAAGACTGTCGCCGACGGCCATAACTCATCCGTGGCAGTCGCCATTTATCAAAAACTTGCCCCGGCGGTGCACCGGCAGCTAAGCCGACATGGTTGGTTCGCAGGGCGAGTGAAGCAGGCAAACAGTTCGCCTCGAAATGAGATGCAAGAAAAGGTTATATACCGGTTAGAGGGCGCCAAGTTGAGGGCCAAAGTGAGGAGGGCAAGCAAAGCAGCTGGGAAAGGCAACAAACAGCCGGGAGGGTTAAAAGAAAGTCAAGCTTCGCGGGTTCGGGCGTGCCGGCGTGGTGACCGTGCGCCGAGGGTCGTCATCGATGGAAGGAAGGAGCAGAGAGCTTGATCAAAAGTGGAAAAGATATTGCTAGTAAAGCAGTGGGCACCGGAGTGGGCTGGCTCCCTGTCAACAGCAGGGGGGCGGCGGCTTGGCAAGTGCAGCCAAACTCGTCAAGATCACCTAACCTCAAACAAGCCACCGTCATCAACTAATTTGCATTTAAATGAGAAATTTTACATCTTCAAACATGTTTCAGTTTTTTTGTTTCTCGCTCTTGTTGTTGTTGCCTTTGTTGCTGCTTCGTACCTGTTTATCGCCTTCGGCTCATGGATCGCTGCTTTCCGTGCATCCTGCTTTCAAGAAAATGTCAACTTTTTATGCAGGACTTGCGAGTGGGATGGAGTTGGTAGATGAAGTAGGGGTTTTTTTTATGGAAGAAAAGCTCTTGGGAAAGATTTGTCAACATACCGACGGTAATCGCTGCTAACCGGTGTGTCGTATGCATCGCCCATACGATATTGCCCATTAACGTAGATATTCTTCAATCACCTTGCTAAGTGAGAGGCATGCAAGTGATACGGTGCTTATTATCTTAATTTATTCTCTTCACGTTCCTGATCTCATTGCTGTCTTGTCATAATTGCAATAAACGAGGAAAAACCATCACAATATGTTTATGTTATGATTTGAAATGCAGGTTCTTCTACCATAACTGGAGAGAGAAAAATACAATTGTCCTTTAATTTTTCACGAAATATTTTTTTTCAAAATCAAAATTGCCAAAGGCAAAGACCTAATAAGAGAAAATAAAATCCACATTTTACAACAAATTTCCTTGCAACATCACACCAATAATCAAGATGGTAGCAAATCACGTAAATTAGAAAATTCCTTCCCCAAATTCGCTAGAAACGAAAGGGGATTTATCGGAGGCAACAACCGTCCAACGACAACCAACAAAAAATCACCAACCGACGGTTTATCAATCTTGCCGTGAGGATGCTGCAAACAAATTGGGCACCATTGCAGGCGCCCTGAGAGCCAATCTCAACGCTTCCAAGTAATCCATTCACCTTCGGGAGCACCACGGTCCGTTTCCTGGGCTACGGCCCGGTTCTGGTCTGGAACGCACTCCCCCTAAAATGCGGCACAAGGCACAAGGAAGCAAAAAAGAAAGATTAAGCGCACACTCATCGTCGGACATCGGGAGAGGAAGGGAAAACAGTAAACCCCAATGTACCCGATGCTCTTCGGCAACATCATCTCGTCTCTCGGGTCACACTGGCAAGGCAACCTTTCCCTCTCTGTCGCTTTGTTGCCCCTAGGCGCGCTGGGCTTCTTTTTCGCCTTTAGCGACTTTTCCGTAATTTATGAGTTCTGCATGGGTGAATAATCGGAAGCACACGCCGAGCAACGCCGAGGCGTGCGTAGGTTCTAATGATCGTGTGCCGGTTTGCGTGCCCGCCCACGGTTCCGTTTCCGGCTCGCTGGAGGATCCGTGCCACCTAAATCGCCGCCTTTAATTAGCAGCTCACCCGAGCAGACCTCAAGGATGGACGACTACATCTTTCCTTCTGCTCGAAAAATTTGGGATCAGCTTTTTCGTCGAGAGATTTAGGAGAGCTTGCCGGCCTTGGTTCGAGCGGTGAAGATGGCAAGGATACGGTCGGAGGCTTAATGTACTAGAAGAACCGCGGGGGACACCATGCAATCTCGCACAATTCATTTAATTTCATGCCTTTTTGTATGAACAGACCCGCCGTTCGGTTTTGCTTGTATCTTGTGAAAGATATCGCCCCTGCCGCCTGCTCCAATCTCATTTTTGGTGGAGCTTTTTCTTGTTGCTGCTGGCAACGCCATCATTTGCATATGGCGGTTGTGCGTGAACAACTCTCGCATCGTTATAATGAAACGCAAGTAATTAGCGTGTTGTTTAAATAAATTGTAGTAATATTCGCAGGCCCCTGGCGCTACCCCGTACCGTTTTGGGGGGTACAAATGGGTTCCGGAAATGATTCGGCATGCAATAAAATACCGTAATCATGCGCCTTTCGGCTGCTGAACGAGCTCAAACTTTCACTACCAGCGAAGGCAGTGGTTAAACAGGGGTCAGCTTGGCAATAATCGTTTCCCATTTTAATTAAGAAAAATAACAATCTTCTGGTTTTTTACTTATAAATATGATCCATGTTGAATGAAAAAAATTAAAAGGATAACAAAAACTCACCTCTTCGTAAAACTTCAAATGTGGCACCGGTTCCTCTGAGACGTTGTCGCAGAAGTCTCTGAATAGTAAATAGCCTGAAATGAGGACGTTGTAATAATGAGACATTTTTCGATTTTAATATAAGCAGCAATTCTCAAGGAAATCTGTTTTCTAAACTTATTTCTACATCAGGACAATTCTGATTGCTCCAGTAGTGTCATAAATCGAACTCGACTCAAGTTCAGCAAACAAAAACCCAAACTGCAACCCTTCATCAGTCCTGTTTTGCTTTCCCACGCACTTACCGCACATCACAACGTCTGAAGCAATCCAATAGAACTTGAACTAATTTCTCGCTTTGCCAACAAGCCACACCACTCCAGAGCAGCACTGGACTCACGCTGCTTCTCAACGTAAATGTGCATTATGTTCAAATCCGATTATGACGTCCAAGTGCTCTTGAAGTCCCAGGCCGGTCCCCGAGCAAGTGACGTTGAATAATGATCAACCAAGTAGGGGTTTCCCAGCAAAAAAAGTAAAACCTAGAGACCTTTTTGCGTGTTGGAGTGTAGAGGACCCAGTAAAAAAGTACGACGTTGCGCTTGGACGCTTTCGCTGCAAAGGAAAAGGCTTTCCAACCCTTCGTAACCATACCCCTGTAGCCGTTATTGGGTCTTATGGCTTATTTTTAGCGATCTCCTTAATTGCCCTACCCCCAATGAAGCCGTGACATTAACCAACACAAAGCACCGACGACCTGTACTCACCTAACACTTGGTTGAAAATTTTATCAAAGTTGACCTCATTTTCCTTCTCCAGGTATTTGTGCATCACGCTGCGAACACTGCGGAAGAGAGAACAGATTGTTTTGTGGTGAATTAATCATGTGTGCTGAATTTCGGGCGAAGCGGGACACATTGTACGTGAACGAGCTCTCAGTCCGTTTTTCACTGATCGAAAATATCCAATTTTCCCACCAACTGGCACACACACACTGGCTAATAAAACCATCGACAACCCAGCCAGATGACAACGGAAGCAGGAGAAAAAAGGAAGGTATGAGAGAGAAAATGAGAACGATAATGGTGATAAGATGAGTCGGTTTTTGGGTCGATGTAGCAGCTGGACCTCGGAAAATCTCGACCCAAGCGAACGGGAAGCAAATGGGACAAGAGAGACGAAAGAAGAGAGAGATAGAAAGAAAGAGAGAGAGAGCGAGAGAGAGAGAGAGAGAGAGAGAGAGAGAGAGAGAGAAACTGTTTGCTGTCCTGAAAAGTGGGTGTTACATATTTATGGAATATCTTACGAACCCGTTCTCCTGTGAAACGGTGGCGAGTCACCGCTCGGTACAAAGTTGTAGCCGTCCGGGGGATGGTTTTTGAATTGTAAATTTTCAAACCCATTCCTAGGTAGGTGTGTGAGTGTGTGTGGGTACAGCCAGTGTGGGTAATATGCCACGGTGTCCCTGGCACTCTTCACCTTTTACGCGAATGCCGGGGACCCCTGCTTTTTGCGCCCATTAGGACGATGGCGACAGCGATGAAGACCATTCATAATTAATTAAACTCAAACGGCCACCCAGCCACGCAGCCATTGGACGCTGGACGGGCGTTTGTAGGCGGAAAGTTTGCCAGGCTCTTTGGCACTCGACAGGCAAGGAGAAAGGACGTTTTTCTGCAGCAACTTCTTGCCAAACGGACGAACCAATTCGCCCACCTCCCCCGAAAAAGTGAGAAGAGTTTGCTGGGCACAGAGTTTCAGCAAAGGACATCATCATCATCATCATCATCATCATCTGAAGAGTGCTTCAAGAACTGCGGTGAAACATTCCCCCAACCGTTTGCCGGATGATCTTGTCCACTCGTACCATCCCCCTTTTACGGCGCGAAACGTGATCACACTGTCGCATCTCTTAATTGCTTCCTCCGGGAGTGCCGGGAGACTTGGCAGCCCTGAAGGTACCCCCTCTCTCGACCCTTTCCAAACAATGGGCGGCAGTGGCTACAGCAGCACGGTGGCTCGGTACTACCAGTTTGGATTTGAAAGTGTCCAAAAAGTCGAAAGGTTGGAATCGTCCGGAAAGGATCTGTCGTGCTTGAACCAGGGCATCCCTAAACTGCTCGGGATAATTAATTACTCAATCTAGTTTCGGGTTTTAGGGCGAAGCTCATCCCACGCAAGGTGTTGTGTACGCACAGCACAGCACTACCCGATTAGTTATTCCAGATGTAGCAACAAAATATTTTGTGCGTGTGTATCTCCAGGCACGTAACTCCAACGCGGTGCCGATGATGGGGAAACCATTTAAACATTTTCCACGTTCACGGGAACGACGACTCCCTTTTATTGCATACAGAATGAGAACGAAACGAACGTTGTTACCATCGGGCGAAAGCAGCCAGAATCGGTGGCATCGGGCTTTTAGTTAATTATAAATTCCATTAATAACTCATGCCTGAACTGACCCGTACCCGAGTTTCAGGGGAATCCGTTGACGAAACACAATCGGTGATTAATTTTTCAAACCGATCATTTTTCCACGACGACCCTTTCTCCGCTGTGAGTCCGTGAAATCGTTTGGTTGAGGGATGCGATCGGCGCCAGAGACTAATTTTTATCCAACCAAGCTACATCACCGATATCTTGCCGGTTCAATTGTCTGGCGGTAAACAGGGATCAAACACTTCATCGGATCCCGGTCGGTAGGGTGGTCGTGTGAATTGATGAACTGGAAGGAGCTGAGGCGTTGGGGTTAGCCTTGATTAATCGCTAAACAGTGCCACACTAATCGCGGTCTATTGTGCCATAAATTACTGTTTGCCGTGGGGTGAAACTAGTAAGCGTCTAATTATCTTGTTCTCAGAATTGAATGGTAATCCTTACGGGGTGAGAGCTTGAAGAGCGCTTGCTAGTTTGACTGCAAAAGCAGTTCGGGTTTATGCTAGACAGTTTGAAAAAGTGTCTAATTGAATGGTTGTTGAAGTCACTCCGAAGCTGGTGTTTAGTCTTTCCAGTATACCCCAGTAGTAATATTATTAATATTGATGGACATTATATTCACAAAACGAATTAAGCTTCATAATTAAGGAATCGTTATTATATTCCAATCTATCATGTCCATCCTCTGCTGAAGATGTCCTACAGGATCTCCAACAAGAAGTGTGTACGAAAGCAATAAATAACCTCAGTCTGATTCATCTAATTTTATGGGAATATTGGTCTAACAACCGGAACACGGGGACAGTTCATCTCCGTGAAAGCAGAACATTTATCAATTCACATGACATTGCGTACAGAGTGAAGGAAAACTCCGGAAAGATACCAACACGCAATAAAAAGCACACTGGAACACAGTGGCAGCCTCCCCGAGCTCGGCAAGTAATAATCAGGAAATGAAGTCAGCCAACCAAGAAATTACAGCTGCCACTGGAGCTGCAGGGGCCGGAACCCCTCGTGGGGGAGGCATCGAGATACGTCTCTCTTCAATGTCCGGAAGCAAAACCAACTGACCTATATTTCATTGTTATGGTTGATGAAATCGAAGAAAAAAGTCATTGCCATAGATGCGACGTGTCCACACAAAAAAAAGCTAACTCCCAATCGATTAGAACTTTTATGCCACACAGTACCAAGAATGGGACAGGTCCCCTCCGTAACGAGTTGCATAAAGATCGTTCACACGTCTCGTTGGTAAATTTATTACTGCTGATGGATCGCCAAAACAAAAAAGAAAGAACGAGAAAAAGAATGTCTCCCTCATAATGAATCGAAATGGTGACTGAGTATGATTAATTTCTGTTCGCGGCCTAAGCGTTTGGAATGTGTCGGAAAGTGTTAACGGCTAGCGCAACGTGTGCCGGGGTCCGCAGGGCCAAAGGAATGTTGTTTGTTAAAAAGACACTGCTGCACGTCTGTCTGTGGATGAGATTGATTCAATTTGACGTCTCGTGATGTTTAATTTCCATACGCATGGAGAGATCAAGACATATATACACACAGCTTGACTAATGTGACCATCAAAGTCCATTAAGGTCAAAGAAGGGATGCATGACATTTTGCAAACTCATCGCAAACAACAACAGCGTGTGTGGGATTGGGTGTGGAGCGAGTTTTAAACTCTCTTGCGAACAGCTCAACCACAAAGACACAAACTCTCAATTCTGCCCCTAGGGTGTAACAGACACTTGATCCGCGTGCACACAAAAGGCAGGGCAAAAAAAAACCACTAAAGAAACTGGTTATTCGAAGCGATGCACAGTCGCGTTTCTTCTGCTGTCTTTTTATTCCCACTGCCCGCCGACCATGAATCATCGCAGCGAAACTCACGCAGTCAGCCAACGCAACTAGCAGAAGTGTTTTGTCAAAAGCCTTCAACATAAGCAAACTCGGCGCAGAAACTTTCACCGTGGCTGTCGTTCCGCGTGTGTATGTGTGGGTTAAGGTCGAGGCATGTTAACCTCATTAATTGCGGACGGTGCTGGCTGTTTGGTGTGCCAATTCGTTTCGCTGTTGGACATAGAGTTGGTGTTTGTGTTGAAAAACACGTGTACAGTACCGAATTTAAAGTGAAACGTAACATCTCCCAAGCCAAGATCCATCCGAATCGTGTGCTGACGACCGCTCACGACCATTTCACTGGAGCTCATTCATGGGTTCCCGGAACAGGCAGTTGCCACACCGGAGGCAACTTGGGAAGTCAACGAACCGAACCCTACGCAAAATTTGTATCAAATTAAATGCGACGACCAGCAATTGGCAGCTACACACAGCCCGGCAGCGTAATAGTTTGCGATCCGCCGACTGTGTGGGTTGCACATCCGACTCACCGCTACGAGCGCTACGATGAAATGGAGTTTTTTATGTTCTCCATCTACGCGCAGGTTTGCTCGTCCGCAAGAAAGAAAGTGGTTAGATTTCGCCGTAAACGGAACCCACGCATCGATCTGGCGGAGAAAGCGAGTCTGACTGCAACGCATCGTGGGGTTTGGGGAGAATTTCTGACTAATTTTCGTTTCTAACACAACCCCTCCTAATCAAAGGTTTTTTTCAGGTTTGGGTGTGCCCTGTGTAGAGAATGGTTCGCTTATTGATGGAGACATTTTTCAAAAGCCTACTCATAGAATGTATTTCCTGGAGATTGTAACTGATTAGTGGGAAACTGGTTGTCACCACAAAGCAATTCGAACGAGTCGAGAGAGCGTTCTTCCAATTACCAAGTGTTGGAAAACATTGGAATTCAAACCAGCCCTCTAAAACATTTGATATTAAACCGTGTTTCAATCAATAGTCTTCCTTCTGGAGAACATGAAGCTGCCAAAATAATGACTAGTCAGTCCGTGCTGAACGCCACCAGCAACGCGAGGTAGTTCCTGTTGGTTCCGTGGTTAGATTTGCTTCCGGCGCTCATTTCCGCACTAATTTCCTCCCCAGAGTCTAGTGCAACCCCCGCGTCCGTTGATGAGCACAATTGTGTTTCCGATGTTGTGGTTTGCGCGAAAATTGAATCATACTGGAAATGTAATGGAATTAACCCAAACTCCCCTCCGAACGTGCGGTGGGCAGGTGTCACGTTTGCAATGACGTTAATCAAAATTTAATCCTCTGATATAGGGACAATGATGTGGAATATTGTTAATCTTCAACATTTCCGTGCCGAAAATCAATACCCGCAGCATAATTAATGATTCTGAGGTGAAGTTACGAGATGAGGACGCAAGCATCCATTTACTATTATTCCACTTGTGTGGGTTTTCGAGATAACGAGAGAGAGGATCATTGGTGACTTGACAGAAAAATCACAATTTGCCTTCATCTTCAGGGGCAGTTCAGACAGAGACGTACTCAGGAGTAGTTAGACAGATAGCTAAACGCCTCAGATGTTACAATAATATAGCTGAAACGGTTTTCCGGACAGGCAGGCGCACCGTGTGAAGTTATCCCGATTTAGTTTCAACGTAAGCTTTTATCGATTAAAAACAGGTCCCAACTATTCCAATAATCCAATAATTGACTTTCTATCCAGCACAAAAAGAATGAGACCGCCGTTCGACTTGGCAATGAGATCAAACAAAGGCTGAATGTTTCCAAACAATTCATGATTCGTAGATGCATCATCTAGACGCGAAAACTGAAGTCGAAGTACGCCAGCAGTCTAACGATGACGTCCCGTAGGGATAATATAATTTTCCTCACTTGACAAGCCAAAGCACTCGAGAACTCGTTCGAATGGCGACGCTGAGCAAACAATCTGTCAAGGGTGTAACGAGCGAATCAATGATGCTGTTGGAGCAGTGCATGGGAAAGCTAGGGTCACCGGCCCACACACCTACACACACAAACACATGTGCTACTTGTATACTCTTTGCCACCAGCCTTGTGCTGTCCGCTGTCAAATCCCTCGCCCACGACAAGGGAAACCCAGGATTATACCAGAGTAGGGCGCAGTCCTTCAAAAAGCTGCTGATGTGTGTGAGTGCTCGAATTTGAATAAGCTTGCGTGTCTGTCTACTGCTGCCTCTGCCCTGCACTCTAACGAACCGTAAACAATTCAAATTTTGTTCGTCTTCCCTGTCAGCTCCTCCGTTTTTCGAGAGGACACAACGCTGGATAGTAAGAACGAGTGGGCGTAAAAGTAGGAAAATTACGCTGTGTGTCAAATAGATAAGGTATTAGAGTTTTTTTTAAAGCATCTTTTTATCGTAAAAATAATTGACCACAATCAAATCAAAAGTTATGTTTTTATCAAAGTTGCTACTTTGTATGTAAAGCTCGACTATGAGAAATTTCCTTCCTACATCGATAAGGCGGGAAGAAACACAACCATTTGTTCATCTGTCTGCGTAATGAGCTGCCCGAGTGCTTGAAGTGATCTTGTGCCAAGATGAACCATCGCCATACCACGAGACAACCTTGTCAAAAAGGACACAGACACACACTCACTAACGCAATCACACAGATAACAAATCTCCCCGCTGACACCGATTCTTCCTGGCGCACATCTCGCCGCACGGCGAGGACTTCTGGGACTTCACGGTTACTTCCCAGCTCTAATGGGGTCGAAGCCCGTTAGTTGTTTTTTTTATCTCTCTCTCTCTGGGCAAATGGGCATCCCTCTTGTCAGTCTTGCGTTCCGAACGAATGTTCCAGAGCTTGGATGCTCCAGAGAGGACGTGAAATCTCACACAAAAACCAACAGACAGGTCCGCACACCGAACACGGAAAGGGACGAATAAAAAAGGTTTGCTCGAGTGTGTTGCGCCGTTGCCTAAGGACAGTGTTCTCAGGAAAGCCCACATGTTATTACGAATAATGGTGCTGGCGGGCGGCCGGCAGGCAAGTCGTTTGCAAGATTCTGCACCGCTGGTCAAGAGAAAGAGATCGAGCGATGTGCCACTGGAGACTCGTTGTCTTCATTACAACGACGCACGAGAAGCAAATCCACACCAACTCCGGCTATGGGGCAAAACTGGAAGAAAAATCTGTCTGGAAGTGGTATTTTGTAGTTCGCTACCACCCCTTAAATATGATACCCATGGCGGGTCGTATGGCTTCAGTTTTGCCCAATTAGTTTGTGTTACGATGGAGACACATAAAAATGAAGAAAATGGGGTGGTGGTGGCCCTATGATAATGAGTGCGGCGTAAAATTTTACACACCAATCGGTAAATTGAATTTTTAAAACACTCCCATTTTTGCTCTGAAATACTCCAAACGGCCATAATCTTTTTTCATGAGCGGTTTCTCCGAACGACTTTCTCCCACACACACAGTGAAACACAGTGACAATATGTGTGTGACACGACACTGGATAGGATGTAACAAAACTGATATTAAACTGCCTGCCATCCCTGTCCACAGCCCACATTGCCCGTGGGGTGTTGTAAAGAATTACCGAGCAGCCTCAATGAGAGGAACAGAGAGGGGGTGCGGAGGAAAGCAATGAAAATGGCATGTAACCGAGGAAGGAGCACACCTGTTTCGACAACGCGGTCCACTAAACCATGGGCTATCGTTAGTACAAGGGCAACTGCAATCGCCGGCATTAAAAAACCCAACCTTACACCATTAAAAGCAAAGCAGGACCTTTTGACCGTGTGCAACAGCAGCAGCAACAGCAACACGGACGATAATCCGTTGTACAAACGTCGCAAATTATCATTACTGTGTGTGTGTATGTGTGTGTGTGTGTGTGTGGGTTTTGTGAGGGCGCAGAAGGACAGCAGCATTACACCATCAGCAGAAGGACGGCAGCATTACACCATCACTGATGATGGGAGCCCTGGAAAGCTTAAGAATAGCATCCGTACACACAAACACACCCACACAGCCACCGGTAGTGAGTTTGTCCTACAGTTGGCAAAGAAAAATGGCCACCCACCAGGTAAAAACCATAAAACTGTTGTTGTGCGCCATCCGACCACGACATCCAACCGGAGACAGACCGGCACGCCCCGAAGGCGGCTGACAAGGTCCAACGAGAGAGAGAGAGTGGTGGTGCATGATGTTTTATGTTGTTGCAAATCCAACCGTACCAGATGGGTGTCGACTGTCGGGAGGGGGTGAAACCGGAAGTTGAACCATAAACCGCGGATCCGGAAACCGACCGCCAGAATTGAGCGAAACGGACGGCGAACTGAGACGGGTAAGCGAATGAATTGAAATGTTTACATCCCGATGCCAAATGGCTTCCGGCGGTGCATTGCTGTCGGTGTGCGTGTGTGTGTGTGTGTGGGTTGGATGGTTTCGAACACAGTCCCACGATGGGGGAGAATAGGAGCCATCGTTTTGATTCTTGCTTCTTTGGCAGTGGCGTCGTCGGGTGGTCCGGCGGAAGCACTCTGACCGACAAACACAACGAAACGACTAAGTAGATTCCTTTCTTCACTTATTACCGGTTCGTTAGTGCAGCAGTAGCAAACAAAAAGAGAGGAACATTTCGTAACTGCATCCATTTTCGTTGGGTTCGGTTTTTGTACATTTGCTGTAGAAGGATGCAGAGGTTTCCCCCGTCTGTGGTTGTGTTATACCAACTCCCGGCGAAAGAATGTGCACCCGGTCGGTGTAAGCGCACTGTAATTTAGAGATCCGTTTCTTCGCAACAAACTTGTCTACCTAGCAATCAAATACTAAAGATAATGCTATTATCTTGGCAGTAGCTATTGTAGGAGGATGTCGTTTGTTGCCCTTAAGGAATATTTATAGCCGCACACAGAGCGATTCGTGTGCATGTTATCTAACTTTATACTCATTTTTATTCGAGTTAATTCGATTTTATCGACAAAGTGCCATAAAGAAAACAATTTCTGTAGTAATACTTTCGTATTCTTCGTAGTTATTTAGTTTTTAATATCTTTAAATCAGGCTAGAATAGTTGTGAAACTAAAATTTCCTTCCCTACTCAATTGATGCGTCAGAATTTTTGATGTTTGTGTGCATTACAACAAAAAACGTAACACAAGGATACATTTCAATCGTACCAGCACGTCGTACCGCCCCCTCGTGATGATTGCGTTTCATGCCTTTCATTACCCCGAAAATGATCCAGTTTGCCATGGACCGCACCACCGCGCACAAAGCTTTCCATCCACTACTACTACTTAACGTCATAAAAAATTAACTCCCGACCGAACTCACTTTTCGCGAGAGTGCATTTTCCAGCGCAGCGCAAACTGCACTTTGCTATATCACTTTCACCCAGGCCGCAGCACCGTTCCCCAGAGCGTCTCGGACGTACCCGAGCGCAAACCGAGGCACACCAACCGAGAGAACCTACGATAATCATTCACTGTGTCCATGCAACAGTGCCGAACTAAGAAAAAAAGGGGGAATGGGGGGGGGGGGGGGGGAAGAAGCGCACCCATCATCCATCACTAATGGCCACTATCTATCTCCCTTTGGCACGGCGCTGCTTGTGAGGCGAACCGGATACTGCCATCCACTGTGTGCACTGTTTCCCAATTTCCACCCAAACCGAAAAACTTACCATCCCGGCTCGGGATTTCTCGGTGGTTTAGGCTCTCACTGGCATCATATTTTATTCTATCCGCACGAAGCAGCAGCAGTTCCCCCTCCGTTTCAAGAAAAAAAAGCTAAAGCCCTACTGAACATGGGTAAGCAAAAAAGTGGTTTTAAAATTTTCAAACAGCACACCAAACTGTGCGGAAGTACCACCACCAACAGGAGAGGAGGATTCGAAACGGATTGTGCACCACTAACGAGCCGTACGCTAAGTGATAGTGTGCAGGGTGTGGTGGGGCTGTCGGGAGGCCCGAAGGTACTTTTCAAGCATCCTTTTCCACTGGCGTTCGGTGTGTCCTGCCCAGCCGGACCCAGTTGGGTGGAGGCGGTGGTGGTTGTAACGATTTCATGAGTTTTCCTCGAATCGATTCCGGGCTCGGCTGGCCCTGCCCGGTCAGCCCGATGGAAAAGTGGGTCGAGAAAGCTTTTTGAGGCGATTTCTCCCATTGCTCGTTGCGGTAGCGGGAGTTGCTAGGGTGTACATTATTCCGTGCTGCTTCCCGAAATGGGAGCCATTTTCAGCGGAATGGGCTCCGACGCGAAGAAAAATAATGGTTCTCCCGAGCCCCACGCTAAGGGTAAGGGTTTTCGTGACATGCCTTGAAAGGAATCCTGGGCAGACTCAACGTCTGCTACTTCGCACTGGCACTGGTGTGTGTGCCAGTGATCTCCCAGTAGGGCAGAACACCTGATAAATGGAGCTTTTCGTTTTACTTTTCCAAATTGACGATAGTGTATCTCCTTCCTGTCGTTTTTTTGTGTTCGTGTGTGCCGGATTCGCCCCGTCACAAAACGTAAAACGGGAAAAGCGGAAAGAAAGCCTGCAGAGACACTGACAAAAAAGACCCCACGAGCAGAATAATTCAAAAGAAATACCGACAGCGACCGGCAGAAAGGTTCGGCGATGGTGGTAAAGACGATCGTCGCCCCACCCTCGCCGGTTATGTCACTACTGGTGGAAAGAATACGCTCGGGAAGTTGGTTTTCCCATTTTTTCGTGCATTTTTTCTCGTTCAGACACCAGCCGGAAAATGGACAAAACTATAGAAATGTACTTCCGGTATTATAACGATGGATCCGGGGGGTTTTGCTTCTGCTTTATCAGCTCCCTTTTTGGTGCGACTCTGACCACATACAGTGCACGGGATTTTGCACCGATCGTTAGTGGTGGATGGAAAGTGGTAATGGTAAGTGACATGGTGAAGAGAAAGAGAGGGAACATTTCAAACTAGAAGAACATGGCACAGAACCGGAAGGTATAGGAAACAGTTTCTTTTTTCTTGCCGGATGAAATGTTCATAAAGAAGAGGTTGGGTTAGCTTGAAGGAGAAAATATTGAAATGGATCAAGGAAAAAAAGGCTAAGGCAGTTTCGGTAGACTAATTTTCCATTATCGGTTTGAAGGATTTTGTTTTTGTTCACATAGAAATGCAATTCACCACGAAAACTATTCATTGATTGGATTTGGAGCAACGTAAATGCACATAACTGTGGTGATTCGATGAATGAGATGAACTGAACCTTTGGAATATTAACAAGAATGGTTGCCACAGTTGACTGAATTATTCGTCAGTTGAATTACTCTTTAGTGGGTTAAACATCAAGAAATGATTTAATTTGTCGCACCGTCTAACAACACCACATGATAATGATTTTTGCTTATTCATTAGTGGCTTATTTCTTAACTGAATCACAAAAGCACAGTATACGAAGATCATTTGATAATTTAATTACAAACACAAAATGGAATACTTGTAACGAAGATTTGGCTTAAAATCGTAAGTAAACATTTACAACATCAAATGCTAGGATGGATTTTTTTCTTCACACTTCTTACGTATATATCATGTAGAAAGATAACCTTCAACATAACTGCAAGTGATTTACATTCCACAAAGTGGTTTATCTATACACAAGACCAAATCACTACTCGACGAAGCACTATTTGCGCGACCTCCTTTTCCCTAGTAAGTGCCCAATGGCATATCAAATTTGTCACAGCTTAAGCACGCATACTAAACATGCTAAGATGTAAAATGTACACTGCCTATTGCTTCACTTTTTTCCTTTTATGCACGCCTTCACACACCAAAGCTCTGCCCGCCACGCGACGACGCTAGCAGCTACGATTGCGAAGCACCATTGTGGAATGCTGTCACGAAAACTTCTAATGAGCTGCCCGTGTGAAAGTGTCTTCTGACATGATACCCCCGGTGCCGTCGTGTGCCCCCCCCCCTTGCCATCCTAGCAGCAGCCGGAGCGCAAATGGAATGCCTTTTGCATATCAATACCATGCCAATCTACGGTGATGCCACTTGCACATATCAGCAAGCTGAGGGAGAGAGCGCTTTCGATAACGAGCTGTGGGGGGGGGGGGGTTCGCGTTTGCAACTCCTCCTCCTGCCAGTAAGAAGTGCTTACCATATGGTTGCAGAAATGGGGGGAAACATTTCTTCTTCAATCGTCCGCCCAAGAGAGTGACAAGAGTGGCAAGCAAGTCGCTCGATGCGGTAAATTATTCCACACAGCACGTGATGTGCTGCTAGCACAGAAGCACCAGCGGCAGGAACACTTTTCGTTCCGTAAGCTTCCTCGTTCGGGATAGGTACGCTCTGCTGGGAAAGGAATGCTGCGGAGCTTTACAATTGATCGTACCCCAACTGTCAACTGTTGGTGCTGTCAAAAACTTTTCCCGGACAGTTTGATGCGATTCTAGCGGATCGTTTGCGGGGCGATTAATACGAGGAAAAGCTGCGCAACTGCAGTTTGAAACTTTGGATGGTGTTTTAGTGAGGTGAAAAAAAGCGGGGAGAAAAATATTCATCGATTCGCTTTTTTTTTCGCTGACTTCCTGCTAGAGCTACCCTCATCAAACGATTGATGTGTGTCAACACTGGACGGAAACCCCGAGAGCACGACCTTGGAGGGTTGGCAAAAGTTTTTCTATTTCACCTCATTTCCGATTTCACCTCAAACCAATTGGAAAGTCGTGCCCAGTCGAGCGTTGCATACTTTGGGGCTAAAGTTTTGCCTCCTCTCCCCCTGTTTTAACTGCCACACATAATTCGGCATTCCAGCGGGTCCGGTGGTGTTCAATCGCGTGCTTTAACTTTCACAGCCCGACCGACCGCGTCGTGTTTATGCTGAGGCCATTCTGATGCCGGACAATTTTTCAGTCTCGCTAACTTTGACACTTTAGCGGCGTACGGTCTAGTGCTCCAGCCCCATTCCATCACCGATACTGCTCCGACCGTCCACGGTCGATTTGACGCTCTTATCTCTTTTTATTATAGCTCTTCCGCATCCCCCAAACCATCAGCAGCAACTAGGATTGTGTCGGTTGTGTACCTTCTTTTCCCAATTTTTCATATTCGCTGTTCGAATTCACATTCCGGTCACGTTCCTTCCGGATCGCTCTTGTGTGCTGAGATGCTGCGGATGTTTGTTTTTTTTTCGTTTCCTTTACTGTCAAACCGTACCCGTTCTTAGGTTTAATTCTTTTTCCGACTCGAGCGTGCCTGTTAAGAACCGCGGCAGAAGTTAGTTCCCCGCAGCGAGAGAAAGGAAAGAGAATGTAGCGTAGCAAACGAACACGCCGGCCCCATCGGTCCTGAGCAAGCATTCGTTTGTCAGATTTGCAGAGTGATTGGCCCTTTGTTTATCACGTAGAGAAGAATGAACGCTGCTGCTGAGTTGGCTCATCCTTGAAGCGTGGTATTATCAAGTATTCAAGAGTGTTTGACAAAAATAACGTGAGATTTATAAAAAAAAATGTAGAAAAGTCTATGGAGAAAAAATCAATTGTAATTAATTGCAAAAATGCCGGCCTGCTGAATAACATTCAATTCAAGATTTCCCCTCCCAAACAACTTTACCAGCAAGAACCGATAGGCCGAGCGATTGTGGAACAAACCAACAAAACGCTTTACAAGAGCGATTTGCTTCTTTTTTTGTGTGTGTATACGGTCCCGGGCAATTTAGTCACACGCACCCGGTCACGAACGGCCAGAATTCAATATGATCGTCACGTGCCACCGTCTATTTGGCAGGTGTATCGAAAACCATTACCGCACCCCACATACGGGGAAGCTGATAAAAAAGGAAACGGCAACGCGGCATCGTCTTTGGCGTGATACCTTTTTCTTCCGATCGAAACATCGCTGCTCGCTGCTGCTATCGTGAAACCGCGCAGCTGCTGGCAGGTCGGTGGAAACGCGTTCCGAACGGAAACACGTTTCATGGTCACATCCATACGAACGTCTCCGTTGTTCCCTCCTCCCTCTTCGCCCAATCGACCACCTGCTGCCTTTGGGCCTCTCCAACCGGAGAAACTGGCGAACCGTTTGTAATCCGATACCGAAACACGTCAAAATTAAGGTGGATAATTTGCTGCGAAATTGTCAACATATGAGCAAAATCTTGCCGGCAAGATAAGAGGGCAAAGAAATGGGGAAGGTGAACAAGGGTGCAGGAGACAAAAAAAACTCTGATCTGATCAAACAGAAGGTTCCTTTCCACACACACACACACACAGCGCCGGCCGGCTCTCCCTTCCCTGTGGTACCTTGTTATGTGAAATCGAAACTCAACGCACGGGGGAAAGAAGCAAACATATGGGCTTCCGGCAGCGCGACCTGCCCGAGGCCCCAGCTTTCTTCTGGTTAGTGTCTCGGGCGCCGTTTGCCATGAAACCGAGTGCGGCATCGAACGGCGCTCACTGTCAGATCATTTTGACGTCGTATCGGATTAGAGGATTTGTGTGGACGAAATCTGGCACAAGCTTTTTCCTTCACCGTGGGCCCGTAATACTTTACGACCAGCAGCGAAAGGTAGAGTAGAACAACAAAACGCTCGCACATACGACTCTGGACGACGTCTAACCGGCGTCGTTCATCCAAATCAATTCGATGATGGTGTTTGATTTTGTAGCATACAAGAGAGCAGCCAGGCGTTGACAGGGAAACCCAATTCCCTTTCGAAAAGGGACTGGCGTCAACGACGGCAATCTGATGGCGAGTGGTGATTTTGATGAAGATGAGATGAATTTGTGGCCAGCCTTCGCATCCAGGCGTGCAAATCGGCACCGTAATGCGAGTCTACTGCTCACAATCAGCATAATACACCGTCACACCTGAGCGTGTCTCAGCTGATTGGTATCGGTCGTTCAAGCGCTTACCTAAAATGAGAAGACAAGAAGAGGAAAAAAAACACTTGTTAGATGATACAGACTAGAATGATTGAAATGGAGTAGTAAATGGATCTTCAAGATTGTGACGAAAGCTTTGATTTGTTGAGCCATTTTTTTCGAAGGTTATTCACTCCCACTGTTGCTTTGGGGCAGGAGCTCAGATTTCTGTTTGGAGGATTGTTTTTTATTATAAATTTCCATATAATACCTCCTCCTTCTACTAACACGTGTTCTTTAGAAACAAGTGCTAGAGCTAACGCCTCGAATAGCGAAAACCACAGCTTTTAAAGAGCTTTTAGTACGCAGAAGCAGAAGAAAAAATGAGCAGCAAACATTTGCAAAACGATATTTGATACTACGGTCTTTGAAGATGTTTTTGCTTTTCTGCGTGTTCTACTGTGTCTGATCGTTGTTCTACGAAGCAATGTCAAGTAACTCTACAAAATGACGAAGATTTCTCCTACTAGAGATAGCTAAACACTTGCTATCTTGCAGACATTTTCCAACTAAAATTTAAAAAAAATGTTATTGCTACATTCAAACACATTTGTTTTAAGCCGTGTCTGATATATTAGTGGCTCTGCGAACGAATATTAAATACGATCTTTGCATGTCCAACTCAAACTCGTTCAACAGTGCCGTGGCAAGCGATTGGTGTCACACAAGAAGAGTCATGAGATCAAATCTCTTCTGGATCAAAATTTGTCAAGTGTGTGGCAGGAGGTACATTGTTTCTTTCTTCAATTTAATTTAATACATGCCCATCAGTCATTAGTGTATAGCAAAAGTCTTCAAAGTCAACTCTTGAACATATCTCTTCAATCATGCACCAGTTGTAGTTTGTTTCTGCTAACCTAACCGTAAACCTTTAAATTTATGGCTCATTTCGTGATAACAGCTCCGACCCACGTAAATCGCGCAATTGTCATTAGTTTTCCCCAGAGTTTGGCTACTCATCAATAATGAATAATTGATGAGGAAAAAACTATCGTACAAAAATCGGGTTTGGGGTTTTCCCTTCCCACAAACACACTCGATTCCTTCGATGAGAACGGGCGCGAACAATAAGCTTGCCTCCAATCCGATGATTAATGACCCCAGCTAGACGGACGGTGGGTTGGGTCGGTCTGCCAATGAGGAGACGAGAGAGAGAGGGAGCTAACAGAACACACAGCAACGAAATGGTCCACTTCCACCGCGAGCCCCGATCGATCGTGGTGTGATGGTGGGTGGTGGTTGTGTTTTTAGCAATTCATAAACCTGGCCCCTCAGGTCGAACATAAATTACATTACCAACCAATCGAGGCTCTTTTTCCGGTGGCATATTTATTTATCTGCCCAGAAGGTTTCCATCCCCACCCACCCACAGTGGACAGCGGATTCTGATGCTCGGTAATCGATAGCACCACCACAACGCGGCAATGGGCATGGGGATTTCGGATTCGGGTCCAACTCCGACGAGAAACGCCTCCGAGGCGTTCCCGGGACTAATCCATTTCTGGTTTTCATTTGCTCCTCAAGGGTTTTATCGATTCGGTTGAATGTTTCGATTGACCATCGAAGAATCGGTCACGGAAGAACAACCCATGCCGTCCTGCTTATTGGAAACGTAAACTAACACACCTTACACAATCTACCGCACTCCAAGCACTAACAGACAAAACCGCAAGGGTCTGGCTGCCACTGGTACAAGCTCACCAATGCCAAACACACAACAACAACAAAAACCATTCGAACAAGGATTCGGGAATGGAAGATTGGGAGGGGGAATCTAACCCAATGAGATGAGATGAGTACAAACAAACTGCTCTTCACCTCGTTGAACCTTGGGGCTCATTGGACCGGAGCTTGAGAATTAAAATTCATCAACCGAAACAGGACACAGCACAATCTTACCCGGCCAGCCCGATGCTCCAATGATTGCAGGGCAAGCCGTGTCTATGGGTTTCCCCTTTAACATTTCATTTGGACATATTGGGCACTCCTCTTGACTCGGATTTTTCGGTCCTCCAGCAAAGCAAAAAGAGAAAAGAAACAAACGACCCCGCAAACATTGAACAGCAGCATGTCCTGACGAAGATAAATGATGAAGAGCTGCGGTTCCGTGTGGATTAACATTTACGGTCGTTACCTGGGCCAACGTGTTGTTGCTCTGGCTTTTTTTGTCTCGTGGGAGATTGTTGAACCAAATGCCCTTCATACATCTACTAGGATGAATAAAATTGCCAACAATCCAACCAGAAACATTGGTTGGTTGAAGCGTTTGAAGTACCTCAGTACCGACTTATATCAAAAACTTGTATCTGTCAATGACAATGCATGCTAATTTATTCCAGCAAAATTTGATATTTTTATCAACTTGCTGTAGACTTCAAAACTCTAAAGTGAAGTCAATTTGTTGTGTCTCTTCCATGATGCTAACTTTTCAGCTCGTGTTAAGACTGTAGACCCTTCTCTACCCTGACCAGCAGCAGAAGCTCTAAAATGGACGAAAGTTATCCCACTCTTTGGTGGTATTTTCTTTGCTGTGTGTTTGCTCATAAGGCAAAAAAAGTAATCCAACAGCAAAGAAAAAAGGCCTCTGCATCGCGGCAGTGTAAAATAGGAGACTCTTTTCCTCTTTGGCTTACTCGAGCATAAAGCCAAAGACAAAACGTGAAACAAATCCAAACTCTTGACCGAAAAGAGCAAATAAAACAGCCGAATGACAGAAAGCAAATCCCACTGTTGTTCGGACGGTTTGGGTGACAATTTCAAGCGTTGCTGATCTGGTGGGACCGACCCTGATGCTGGTTATCCTATCAAAACCTTATCCACGAGCCTTATCCTCGGACCATAGTCCGAGAAGAAGAAAAAAACACGACTGAAAGGATCGAGGGGATCGTGGCCCGTCGAGTGAGCTGCTTTTTGCTTCCAGTTTCTGTTGTTACTTTGCTCGTTGAGGTCTACACAACGCCGTGTTTCTATTTTTACTTCCCTTTTGCCTGTGAACTATTGAGTTGACTTTAATACTTCTTTTTAGGTTATTCTGTTCACCCAAACAACACCCCAAAAAGGCCGCACACAATCGTGCATGAGTGAGAAGATGCGACGAAATTGATTTTCCCACTTTGTCGGGTCCGTTCCCGGGGCAAAACTAACTTAGCGGGTGCTTCGTCTTCCGTTAAACTATGGTTGTGACGGTTGAATTGATGCCGATGTGTTTCCTTCCCCTCACATTGGATCGATTTTTGGTGCTTCCCGAACGGCTTATCTGCTCACCACCTAGGCACACTTCATCATTATTTGGGAAGCGTAAACATGGGAGCATCGCCTTCTGGATGGAGCTAAAGACACACAGAAAAACTCACCCCGAGAAGAGCATGCCGAACAGACAGCAGGACAACCACAAAGCGTGGATTAGATCAAGCTCGAAAACAATATTAACCGAGATGGGGGAGTGGGTTTGAGGCAGGTAGGAAAAGTGACATCCCTGGTAGTGCTCGACACACACACACACACACACACACACACACACACACACACACACGCACGAGTCTTTCCGCTAAACGAACCGTTGCGCAGAATTTTATGCCAGACGAAAATCTGTCCCCTGTCCGACGTTCTTTGGCTTTCTTTTGCCTGCAGGGCGACAAAAGGTCAACTTCGTTATTTCCGGCTAGTGTGCAGGGCCGATCGGTCTCCTCCAAAATGTTGTCCCCCTTTACGGCAAAAAAACGCCCGGTGTGTCGTTGGCAAAGAACATGGAATCGAATTTTATCCATTTCCTGGCCGATCAATCTTCCGGTGAGAAAATGGAAAAACGATGGCCCAACGTGACACTTGAGAGCAGACACGAGAGCAGAAGGATAAGACATGAGGTGTGCTGCTGCTGCTTGTTTGCGTTTTGGGCGTTTCCGGTTTTTTTGGGCAGCTCAATCTTTCGGTGGTGTTAGTTTCCCGCTTCTTCTGTCCTCCATTTTCTCGTCCTAGTTTGTAGAACAAGAAACGTGACAAGAAGTTTATGATCGATTGCGGTTTGATCAACGATGGATTTGTTCGTTCGGAATTTGTTTTCCGGGGCGTCTAAGCCTGCTTGATTTCCTAACGTGCCACGAGCGAAATGTAAACAACGCATTACATTTTCTCGGAAAGCTACAAAAGAAACCAATATAAAAGTCTGAATCCCAATAATAACAACAACAAAAAACTCTTACAAAATGAAAACCTCACTGTCAAAGGGACACAAAAGAAACGGGTTCCCGGTCCGCAAAAGGCTAATTTAATTTGTAAACAGACTGTGCAAATCTCTAGCCACTAAACAACACACAGCACACACATACACATACACAGTCACAAACATGGTAACAAATCATGTGCAACAAATGTGCACTGCACGAGGTTTGTGTGTTTTGGCAATTGTGGAATGTTACTATGTGTCGCTTCCGGCGAAATTTGCACACATACATACACACACACACACACACACACACAGAGAAAGCGTTTCCGATTTGCAATCGTTTCCCTCGCCGTAGCAGTGTGTAATTGGATTATTGGATAAAATCCAAATTCAATCTAGCCGGTCTGCCCCTCCCCGTTTTCCCGTTTCGGCGACAGCGACCGGCGGCAAATGGAATTGAATTAATTTTCATTCCTCCGATTGGAAAGATTTTACAGCTGCTGCTGCTGTCTGTGCTGGTGCCGCAAATGTACAGCGTACACTATCATATCCACAGAGTAAGCGCGAGAGAGAGGACAAACAAAAGGCAAAATTTTACGCTATTGTGGTTGGAATTGGGAAAGCGGGAAGGCAGTAGTTTGAACCGATGAACGAAGAAAGGAAAACACTATTTTGGGGTTCCGCTTTATTTAACCGATCCCTGCTTTTCCTAGGAAAGAAGCAATTTCGATGAAATTATTGGGACTGATCTCAGCGCTCGCGGTGCCTTACTACAGCCGTTTGATGGAATGATACTTGCAAATGCATAACGCTTACAACTTGATTGATTATATAATTTTCTTTTGTTATTTTGTGGCGTCAGGCTAGCTTTGAAAAAGCCTTCATTGAGCTTTTTTTTCAGTTCAGAAGGGAATTGATGCGGGTTGAACTTTGCATGAGACGTCTCTGCTACCTATGTTGCATTATTGCATATCGTTAGCTCGACAGTTCAATGGTGAATACATTACACCATCTTTGCAAGCCTCCCCTTCAGCTTCGCTTAAATGAAAGGACTTATTTTTGTGACGTTTTATGGAATTTTATAAAAAAGGATCGAAAAAATTGAGCCAAGGGACATGTATGCAAACACAACAAAATAAAACACATAGGCAAAACGACACATTTCCAGTAAACAGCGTCTTCTTGGAGCATCAGCGATGGCCACAAAGAAGTAACATTGTGTCACATCCAGTGACATCTGTCACTAGCACGACTCCTCTTCGACCAATACCTCAGCTATAAGGTGAAGGCAAACATAGAGAGGAGAGAGAGGGAGAGAGAGTGAGCGGAAGAAACAGAGCTTTAAATTTGTATCCCACCAAGCCCTACCACCAGACTATCGGGCTAGTCAGTTAATAAATCAAATATTTATTCATTCGAATGAATTGTTTCGTGATTGCCCAGAAGCAGCAACACTTCGGCTCCAAAAAGGAAGAGTATCTCTCCGCCGCGCGAAAGCTCACCCGGGGCCACGGGGAGAGATTCTAATTTTGTGTTTTATAAATATTTACATCCAGCGTGTACTTCGCTTCGCGTGAGGAGATTTTCCCTTTTTTAGGGAGGGCTCCACTGGACGCCCCTCCAAACACACACATTCTTCGCCCTAATCGACACAGCTGGTCGCTGGCGTTCGGGTCGGAAAGCTGTTCCCAGCAGCAACGGTAGACAATTCCTTCCACTTTCAGGGCGAGGAGGCTCTTTCCGGGGGGATGTTAAATCATCCACCTCACACACTTTATCGATTCGACCTCACACACACACACACACCGGCATCGTCGCGAAAATTTCGTCCAAAAAACCCCGGGCCACAGCACGTCAGCTGCCACATCCGGGGGTGGGCAGGGGAGATGGGGAAATTTTGGAAAATTGAATTTTTCCTTCCATTAACCCAGCGTCATCTCTTCCGCCGCGTCGGGTGTTCTAGCATCGACTTCTGGGGAAAATATTAACCACCATCGTAAGCGCACACAGGCCTCGCTCTCCCTCCCTTTCCACCCAACCTTTGCAAACCACTCTGTGTGTGTTCCCCCGTGCGAGGTGGGGGAAAATTCTCCATTTACCTTCCCCTTTCCCTCATGATTATGCAAACGTTCCACTCCACGTGATGCACAGATTGTTTAATATAGATCACAACGCGAAGCTTCGCCTACCATCGTCAGAGGTTTGGGTCGACACCGAAGCGATGGAATCTGATCCCCGTGGTGAGTTGTTGTTGGGATGAGTGGGGACGATGAGTTCTGGGTGCGTTCCTTCCCGCTGGCCGAATTGGAGCGAAACCCACCGGTACAATGGGCAATTTGGCCACGGTTAGGGACACGCACACACACACCAAGGTCCACTTTACAAATGTAGCAAAACTGGCAAACAACATGTGGTTCTCAACGGTGTACTACGAGTTCCTAATGACACGCCCTCTCTTTGCTTGGTGGATTGGATTCCATAGGAAGAAAATGGGGCAATGCGGACACGGGAGAGGTGTTTAATATTTCCATATTATTTGCATACCCCTTGTGGACTACCCGGTCCGAATGGTTCCCCTATTAGCAGAAGGAATATTAAAATAAACAATTGATTTTGTGATTAATTTGGCGCTTGCTGGTGAACAATTTTCTGCTCTGTTAACCAGTGTTGCAAACATATAGGTCCTGTTTAACAACCACAAGTCTCGCTATCTCCCAAAACTAATTTTATATCAACATTCACAAATGTCAAACAGCATTTAACAATCCTTAAACCATCTAAAGCATACACTTGTCCTTCTTTTGTGATCTGGTGCGGTGTCACAGTTTCGCGAAAAATCCGCAGCACTGTAGCAGGCTCATTCCGTCACTGCGCTGGGTCGTTTATAACCCCTGGCGGAGGTGTCTCGTCTTGCATCATCGGACTAATCTTTCGTAACAACGGAGTGATCTCTTCTCCGTTGGCAACGGGCACAACTGGGGCGATTAGGTCACACAGTTTTCCTTCCTGCCGCCTCCCCACGCTGTTCGGCCCAATCTTACCGATGGGGGATGGTGTTTCATTACATTGCATCGCCACAGTACCCAGCAGCTATCGCTCTATCTATCGCCACGGGGACGCACGGGGAACGGTTGCATATTGCATTACGATGATTATCTTTCATTTCACCCTCATCTGGGCCACTCTTCCCTCTGAGGTTTCTCTTTTACTTCCTCCTGGAAATATATAACGCTCCTCTCCGGCCCCCCTGGGGTTGTCCGAGCTCCCCATACACTCTCTCCCGGGTTGAAAAATGATGATGACATTTCACTCACCTCCAACCCTCCCTTTTTTCCTCCCAATCGGCAATGGCAGGGATGGGGTGGTGGTGGTGGTGCAATGGCAGAGAAACTGGTGGTTTCGGTTCATGATTCATTGCGCTAGGCTCCCCGTGGCCCTTTCCAGCTGAGGCAGAAAAGAGGAAGCGCGCCAGAGCAAGTGGTCGCTGGGAATTAAATACAACGAAGTTCGCTACTATCGCAACCATCGTTCCGGCAGCAGTGTGCAGCTCTCTTCTGTCCGACTTTTCCAACGTTCCACTAGACCAACAGGGGTAAGAGGGGGGAGCGCGTAGAGAAGGAAGGAACTTCGACAAGGCGTATTAGTTTCGCTACATTTGATCAAAGCGCAGAAACTCGACGAAGAAAGTCAAAACTAGGTGCAGGGTAAGGTTTGAAAGTGATTTCTGAAAGCTGTGGGGCTAGCTGGGCAGGTTGGTGGTTTATTGATCTACCAAATCGTAATAATCTTCTTTCGATCATTGCTCTGGTATTTGAGATCCGCTTTCCGCGATTGGTGTTTGTATTCCCTGGTGCCGATTTGGTGGCGGCTCTGAGGTCGATCAATCGTGAAGCAATCGAAGGGGCTCCATTCTTATCTTTCGAATTTCTGCGTGACTTTTGAGTTAAAGAGGAACGATTTTAAAGGTGTTAAGCATTGGACGATTTGATTTAATATATTCTTCAGCAATAATATAAACATGTTTGCGAGCAGTTGTCGAGAAATAAACATCACTGACCTAAAGCGAAGCAATCAAACACGCCCTTCTGCCCCAGTGCAACAAACCATTGCAGCTCAATAAACAGCAGCACCACCACCACAAAGACAACGACGACGTCGTGAGCCAATGCAGCAGTCCGCCACTTGCGCCAATCGAAAAACCATTCCCGAGATGAGCAGCAGCAATGAAGCGAGAAAGCAATCAATCTCTCTCGAGCAGTTTTGTACGGTTTTCCCGACGGGAGTTGAGATGTATCGCAATGAAGAACTTATTTCCATCGATTCAACCAGACGCACACAGTTTTTGGTCCCGTTTTGTTTTAACACTCATCTCACACGCTTCTCTTTTCTTCCTTCTCCTGGGAGGTTAACGCACCAATGGAGGGCTTTTTAACGATCTTTAACTTCGAATGTGAAGTTTTCGCCATCATTTTAATTTAGTTTCCACTTATCGAACCGTAATTCCCGGCTAATCTAAAACAAATGGCGCAGTTTTCGGGCGAAGCGAGCAAACCTCCCCATTCTTCTTCTTTAATTCCACTTGACCCAAGGAGCACAAGCCGGCGTTGCGCTGTATACGCATGTATACAAAATCTTTGCTGCACACGCAGCGTTGGTTCGCGTTTTCTCGATTTGCTAAGTCCACAAACATTCGCAAGCCAAACCTCCCAACAAACCACCGATTTGTCTTTTCATCGGGAGTGAAGAGGGGAGGGAGGGGGGGAGGGAATGAAACAGATTTCGACTTTGCATTGATGATTCTCCGGTTTGGGCAAAGTTTTGGGCAAAGAGTTGCGCTCGTATGGTGAAGTTGTTTGTACGGTTGAGCGCTCAAAGTTTTCTCTCGACATTTCACAATCAAATCCCCTGCGCCCACAGCCCAGCGACCTGGAAAAAGGGGATACAGACATGGGCACCCGGGAACAATGGCTCGTATGAAACTTCGCATATGGGAAAGTGCACTCGATCAGCAACTGATTTTGCAAATGCCAGCGTGAGTGAAAAGAAAGTGTAGTTGTGAATACAAAACTCCTCCACACATACAGACACACACACATACACGCGGACACAAGCTGACGACACGTGTATAAACAAGCAGCAAAACAACTTGAAACTATAACTAGAAAATTCCACCGTCGCAAACCCTCTTCAAACGCGCGAACAAACTTTGGGAAGCACTTTCAAATCACGGCAATCACGTGACCTACGTATTTTCGTGCTTCTTTTCCCCCTTTTTTTCTCCCCTTTTTTCTCTCTAATCTTGCAAGTGGGTACGGGTTTCTATCTACGATCTTGGTACCGTATGCACGTAGGGACGTGTTTCAGTTTCAGCAATCGGTAGAAACTTTCAGTTTCGTCGCGTTTGAAAAATAGATTGATGAAAAACTTGTTGCAATAAAACAGCCAGATTGGAAATGAAATGGCAGGAAAGGGATGTTGTGCAATTTTAATGCTTTTTATTTCATCTGATGAGATGTAAGAGCTATAGGAATAGGAATGAATATATCGCTACATTACATTTAGTAAGAATGTATTCCATTTATTATTTATATCATTTATTGCTATTTATGTCCATTAGTTTATAACAAACTAGAGCTATTTTATTAACAGCTTATCTAAAAACATGACCAAACAAAAATGTATTGCAAACTACAGCCAAAGAAATCCACCCTACAAAGCTTCATCTTACACAAAGCACCATGCGCCTCCATCGAGTCACGTGTTTGTATCCGCCCCTCCACGGGCCGAGGTTAAACAAATCACCTACCCCCGCACCGGGGGTTGTTCTCGTTTATCTTAGGTAATTGATGAAGTTTCCGATTTCGATGTGGATCATTTGTAGGCGCCGGCAGAGCCAAACGCACTGCAACTTATTTGTTGCGCAAACGCAGCGCAGCTCATTATGATGCCGCGATGTCTGTTATGCGATATTTTTCATTCGTCACTTGCCGACGGCAAAGAAAAACTAACTACCAGAATGTGCACAGCAAGCAGGAAGTGGAAAGAACCGGCAACTGCTGTTGAGGTTTCAGAAGGAAAGTTTCCAATGGAATTGATTGTAGCAAACCGCGCATAATATCCAATTAATGTTGAAACTTTTTTTTAATCGTTATTACTTATCGAAAAAAATAAAGTATACTGTTTTCTTGGAAATGTAGATCACTCGCAAAGAAAACTGCTCACCAAGCTGTACAACGTGCAATTACTTGACCAAAGCAAATGTCATAGAAATGTATCAACTTCAACTACACGAACGCTTGTAAAACATAAATCTTCGTTCATGAAGATTCATAACGCTACAGCGTAATTCCCTTTGATTGTGCTTTGAAAAGTAGCGCAACAAACCGTCTACACCTCTCACCCCCCGGACCGTCTCAGGCCACTGGAAATTGCAATCAAAACAGTGAGGAAAACACCAAATCGAACTGTCACTCATCATAATCAGATTCCCAAGTTAGTCTGCACTCGAAGGCTTACTGATGTGTGAGAAAAGTGGAAGGGGAGAAGAGGAATGGCATAAAAGCTCAAACACACACACACACAGTCGCTGTCTACAGGCATGTTGGCGGCGTTGAGGAGAGCTCGATAAAAAGTGGAAAACTAAATCAGCAACAAATAAAACGTTACCGCCACCATCAACACCACGCGATAGGGGTGGGGAACGAACCATTTTTCCTTTAACGTCACACGCGCGCGTTCACGTACACCATCATACCATGTGTCCCCCCCCCCACTCCATGGCGTTTCGCTGGTAATGCCACAAACCAGTCAGCCACAGCAATCGAGCAGCGGGTGAAAATATCGCACGAACTCAGACGTGAAACACATGGAAAGTGACAGGAAAGCGAGAAGGCGAATGGAAATCTCATCAGCAATGCGCTTCGCTTCGGCAGAACGACTGGCACCACACCACGACTGTTTTCGGCTCTCGGGGCTCTCTTTCTAATTAGTTCCTTATTGTATTTATTACCATCAATCCCGATCTCAATTGGTTGAAGGTTTTTTTTTTTGTGTTTGTATGTGTACGTGCTACTACCTATTGCTACTACAACCGCCACTACTTCTACTACTACTGCTCCTGGGCTGCGCTGGGCTTTGAGCTGCGCCTTATGTCCGTTCCGTTCTTTGTTTCGCGGCGGCACATTCAAACCACACCAGAGCAAAGCCAACGGGATCGATAACGAAATTCCGATAACGATTTTGAAGCTCCTCGGCTGCAGCCGAAAAAGCACGACTCGGCACGCGCGCACGACGAGAGATCGAAGGATAAATGGGATTCCGTTCTCGTTAATAAATAAATCCCATTGCTACAGACACACCGACACACATTCTTACCGTCCTCCGCAGGGACACCCTACTCCTCGTCCTCCTCCTCCTTCGAGAAGGAGCAGCTTCTCTTCATCAAGGCCACAGAGCAAAACCACAAAATACGCCCGAAACGCAATACACTTTTGCGGGGCGGTTTTTCCGCGACCGCCAACACAAGTGGAGGAGCGAAAATGTCGACTCGTATTTCTCCACCCTGCGCTTGAGTCCCCCCACCAACTCCATTCGGTGTCACGTCGTAACTTCTTGCAAATTATCACAAAGGACAACGATGAAGGCACGGCAAAGTTTTCCTTTTTTCTCTCTCTGTCTGTGTGTGTGACGATTCTTCGGATTTCGAACCACTTGGCACGAAACCGGGGAACATCGTGGAATCTTTCGCCTTCCACCCTCCCCGTTGGTACCAATGCGCAAAGACAAGGATAATAATCGTTTGTCTTATTCAGGTCATCGTTCGCGTCCATTTCGTTATTTTCGGGGCAGCCCCCGTCTCCCCGTCTGGTCCAAGGCACACCACCACCCATCGCCGTCGTTCGCTGTTGGAATTTCGATAGCATTTTGTAGGCATGGGGTAGTCACAGGGCGTGGGGAGAACGCGTGTGATCGTGCCGGATGAAAGTCACATAATAATAAAGCGCACCCTTAATCAGCATGACCCTGTCACTGGTGGCTCTTTCCTCCCTAGAGTGGAGTCGTTTGTTCTTTGAACCTTCTGATCATATCCCGTAGCAAACGGTCGACGGTCTCGGGCATCGTTTTGAAGGAAGCAAAGCGGGAGAGCGCGTTTTAGGATTGTGAACGACGATATTTCGAAGCAATTTCTTCATTCGTCCGCCGTACCGCTGCCACTCAATGTGTGTCCAAACGCCCGAGATGATTGTTTGGAGTGCGAAAAGCAAAGGTTGCGTGAGGTTAATAAGCTTGCGTAGACCTTGCTGCTGGAGCCCTAACAAAGCCGTAATGGTCTACTATTTTCTTATTATGTATGACTTAGTTTGGCACAAAGATATCCATATTCATTGTCTCATAAAACAACATACAATAGGTGAGGATAGACCAGGCAAGAGAGCTCAAGGTAAGGCATGCTTGTATTTCTAGAAAATGTTATGTTTTGATAAAAAAAAACACACACGCACACAAGAGTCATCAGGTCATATAAACATCAAAAGGAGAGTGTAAAACAAGCGCTCAGAAAAGCCACAGAGCGTGCAGATTTTGAAGGATTACGTTGCCACACCAGATCTCGACGAGACAACGACCGAAAACAACCTAGCAGCAACAGCAACAGCAGCAAAATGGAAATGCCAACCCACTCAGCGTACCATCAATAACCCGGAAACCCCGGTGCGAATAAATTTACCCACGTTAAATCGTTTGATCCTTAAGGATTCCTTCCATGCTCTTCTTCTCCCTCCCTCCCTATCTCGTATGGAGCACGAGCATGAAGATGAAAGATAAGCGCGACCGAGCGCTTTGAAGGATGGCGCCGAGCTGTTGATGTGCGCGGATAAGGTGCATTGTGGAAAATTGATACACCGCGAAATCAACAAACACATGAAAAAAAAAGAAAACACCCCGGTGAGCAGTGAAAGGGAAGGGGCAGTGTGTTGGAAACGCTAACACGAAATTGACGTTTTAAAATGCAACGGCGTCGTGCGACACGCTCTATTATATTTATTTTATTTGAAGCAATTGGCTCATATTTTCGAGAAGACAATGGCAACTTGCTTTCTGAATTATGTGTTTTCCCTATATGTATTAAGACCAAAACAAATACAATCCCGTTTCCAACGTAAAATCACTCATTGCTTTCAAGAGAAAAAAAACCCGGGTTTCATTTGGAAAATTGGTCGAGCGCCCTTCACTTAACATCATCAATGCTTGAGTGGGTGCATTTGATGTGCTCGAGCGTACCCCGAGCCGGCTTCACCGGACTTATGGCAGGCATCCGTTCAAAAAACCCTTTCAAACCCGGACTCGTCCAATTTCTTTGATCGCGCAACAGACAACAAAACCCTTCACGATTCCTTTAACGGCAAACGGTTCGGTGAGCATTTATTTTTGATGCGCATCAATAGCCCATCTCTACCGTAGAGTTTGTGGCACGAAAGCATTAGAAAGGATTTTAGCAAATGTTTTAATTAAATTTTTGTGTGTGTTGATAGTTGCACCACAATAACTTAGTGCTTTGCAAGGCAATGTTAAAATGTCTAACAAAATTGAAACATGTTCAACGAACCCTCTTCAGAATCCATTTCTACTCGAACGCATTTTAAACAACATGAAACGACCTGTCCAAAAACAGCTCTTCCTTTTCTCACTGGTCGATTAAATCTCAAAACAATGCCTTTTTATTGAGAGATAAATAAAACTCCATAAAAACAACATTTTTCAATGAAATACTTCAAATAAAATCATCTATAACTCCACAATTGGCGGCCGTATTCGTGTACGGCGTCGCTTCCCTAACGGTTTGGGTCTCTCGATATCTCCAACTCCTTTCCTTACTAGGTTCATGTTTCTATTTTCATTGGTTACCTTTGGTGTGGGTTCCGCCTTAAACCGGGCGGCAAAAAATAGACCGCGATGAAAAAATAACACACACCACACCATCATAATATGCGAGCTTTCCTGCCAGGGTAAAAGTACCTTTTTTCGTGGAAAAGGAAAATGATTTTCCTGAGTCACACACACACTCACACACACACGCCCTGAGCCCCAGCCAGGGTCTTCAACATCAGCAAGTCGAAAGGAAAAGGTGTGTGTGTACTATTTTTGGGACTTTTGTTTTCCATCGCCCAACGCGCGGCAAAGATATTTCCCATTCAACCAAAAAGAAACAGCGAATTCGTAAGAAGTGTGCTGAAAAACACCGATATTCTGCCCTGAGAGCCCTTTTCTTCGCTAAAATAAAGCAAGCTTATGAATGTGAGGTGAAAATATGAAAAGGAAAAGCGCCTTTTTCCCCCTTTACCATCGGTTCGGGATACCATCGTGGCGCTGTGGGAGTGTAAAAGAAGGAATCGTGTCCTTTGAACCCTTTTTTTTTTGTTTGTTGGGCTGCCCTCAGCCGATTGGAACTGCGCACACGGTAGCCGTTTGTCACCTTTAGCGGAAGGGACAACCTTCCCACAGCACCGCAAAATTAGCCTCACCAGGAACCGGGGCAGGAAGTCGCGATACTATTCTTAGTTTAAGTAAGGTTTACAGGGCTTTCCCATTTTTTCTTTGCGCTCAACGATATTGAACATTTTTCAGCAGGCCACACCGTGTGGCAGGTGTTTGACAGCATTTTACCCAGCCTGTTAGGTAATGGTAGGGACTTCTCCATTTACCGGGCACTGGTTTTTTGTGCTGTAGCTTCACCAAAAATCAACCCTTTTCACAGAGGGATATAATTGGCGAAGGCGCGCGGCGCGTAATTTCGGTGGTTAAAAATGTCCCTGTCTTTGGTGTTTCCGGCGTGGTGTCGGCGCAAATGGAAAAGCAATAAACTGATTAAATGAATACCCGAAACCAGCAAGGTGTCCGCGGAGTAAATTTCAAGCCGAATTCCATTCGAATGGATAAAGAAATAATGACTTGTCCAGAGCAAGCAATTTGGTTCTATTTATGTTAATCTATAATTCTTACAGGTAATTGATCCTGTAAGAATTCTTACAGGTAACGGATCCAGTTAGAATCTGTTAAATTGATGATGAATTGTCCTGAAGTTAGCAATTATACAGTTACATTTCAATGGTAAAATAATAATCAGTAACGTTAACAAATTGTTTTACTCTTTCTACCACCTATTCTATCCTTTCGTAACTTCACATTCTCCATTACTGAAAAGTACCTAATTAAAATCAATTCATTTCCATGCGTTAGCGCCGGTTGGTTTCGCTTTCCGCATGATGTGTTTATTCACGTTCATGGCGTTCAGCCAGCGGCAGTCGCCCTTAATGTTATGCTTTAATGGTTTTACCACCCCCGTGTAAGGGTGATATGCGGCGCGCTGCTGATCGCTTCATTTCTTTCCCATTTAAACAAAACCACCCCCATGATTCTCGCCACCAGCATCAAACCCACACAGATTTTATGTTTGGTTTTGTTGTGTCTTTTTTGCTATGTAATGCTTAAAATTATTACTGTTTGCACTCGGGTGCACGCGTGCCCGCTCCGTTTGCTGATTGGTATCGAAGGCTTTCTGCTTGTTCGTTACCCATGCGGAGCGGGAATCAAAATGTACAAAAAAATGTTTACCGCCTCTGCAAAACATCAACATTTTATGAGTGGCTCGTGTGACTACAGGATAGTGAACACAACAACAACAAGGCTAAAAAACGAAAAAAAAAACACACACACACACACAGTACACTGCACTGCACCGTGCATGGAAAGTTCAATTATGCATGCATCCCGGGCGGGTCATGCTCTCAGTCGCGCTCGGCACCATACGCGCGGTTTTGTCCTCGACCGATTGTTGGTTTAATTTTAATCCCTTATTTTGATTTAACCCTTCGTCTGCCAATGTGCCCTTCCCTTCCAAACCCACACAACACAAATAAACATGAGCCGAAAAGGTGTGTGCTGACAACGAACGGCCAAATGCGATACATTGCACAAGCAATCAACAATAATGATGTATGTTGTTTAAAAAAAAGACAACGATGAATGTTATTATTATTACACTTCGCTCTCGGGGTTGGAGAGTGGGCGAAAGCTGAAAATGGCGGGTGCTACCCATTCCGTTCTTATCCACTGCGTTGCGGGTTACATGGTTCACTTGACCTCTTTATTTTATCACCCAATAACACCACACACGCTCTCCTCCACTGAACCACGCCCGTTCCAACGCGAAAGAGATTAATCGAGCGTTAATTGAAACTGAAAGCGCTTTCCCGTGTGTGTTTGTGTGTGTGGTTGCACAAAAATCACCTGCTTATGGGCAAAATTCGTTCTGCTCGGCACTGGTAAGCCACTCACGATGTTCGTTGGTTGCACACAAAAATTCCTTCTATTTATATAATTATTTTATTACATTAAAACCAAACTCCGGTGCGGTAACTATCCGCGTTATACCACCTGAGCGCAATATGCTTTTGATGAATAAATATAGGCGCAATTTAGAAGCACATATTACTTCCATTCTGCTAACCGCACACACAGCTACATATACCGTCATAAGAGCGAACATTAAAATGGTGCCACAGTGCACGAGAAAGAGAGAGAAAAAACCCCGGTAATGCTTTACACTTTGCTCTAAAATTAAGAGCCAAAGACACTCCTTAACGCTTATGCAATCTTGACTCAGCACTTTCTCAAATGATGGGCCCCGGCGAATACGTGCAGCGAACCCATATTGATCATAATTTATGTCTATTACCACACACAAACACATACACATGCATACATGCACACACGTGCGTGTCACCTCTGCTAGCGCGCGTTAAATTGCGCCTCGTACTACGTAGTAATAAGAACAAATGTGCCTTTTTAAGCATCCATTAATCCTCGCCTCCATCCGCTTTCATGCCTTCCCACCACCCACCCCCCCACCCCCCAACTCCACTCGCTGCGTCCTCGTGATCGAATTTATTCTCCAAAAGAAAACACGGTAAGATGATGCCAACCCCGTCTGCCAAGACGTCTGCCACTACCGAGAACAGGCGGAAAAATCTCATTTACCCACGTTCATTTCCTTCCAGTTTGTTTTTTTTTATTTATTTCTTTACCCATCTCTAGCACACAGGATGAAGTTCTTCGTTAGGAAGTGTCGTTTGTAGGTGGGAGGATGGTTGAAGCGATGTTTGAGCGAATAGGTAAAATAAATCGCACTTAAAAGCCTGATTGAATCTTTCATTTCCATTGGTTTTATGTCCTTCCAGGGAAAAAGAGCGCGTGTGCTCTGGATGGGCACGGGTAATAAAATACCTTCAAAAAGTGTGTAGATAAAACGGATACCTTTTCATTCCTTTCTTGTTTAAAAAGAAGCTAAGCCTTTGCTATCATTCGACGTTACATTATATTTTAAAGTCAGGGATAAAGGTAAAGAACAACGTAAATACGCAGGAAAAAAAAACACGAGCTCATTGAATAAACTCTACAAACCAAAAATGAATCTAACTAAGCGGCAGGAAGAAGGAATCCATCACTCAAGCCACTTTGAAAAAGATGAATTTTATACACACCGGAATGAAAACGGCACCATCATTCAAAAGCGAACTGGGTCAACTTTGCTGCGAAAAAGTGCGAGTGTAATGGGTTGATGGGAAAACGGTAGGGAAATGAAAACATCTCCCTGACATGCCAACGATCCCTGAGTGTATGCGAGTAGGTGGGAGAACTCATTTGTTAATTAAAACCTGTTTTTCATACGGACCGTTCTACCGTTCACCTTGCCACTGTAAGAAACGCGGTGACTGATGGCGTGCGAAAAATAATCGCCCCAGAACTAGAACTGACCATAATGAGAAGAGCGTTATGTTGTTTGCAAGTAGCCATTTAATTCCGTTTCTGTTTCTCGTTCAGTTGCAGACTGTTGAACGATGTTATTTTTACGTTCTTTGGATACATTTCTTCCATAGAAATAGAGCTTTTGATGGCATGGAGTTATTTCATGCGAAAAAACGAGTTCTTGCTCTATGGAAAGAAGCAAACTAACTTCGAAATCAGGACGTTCAAATGGTGCCGCGTATATATGCACCGCCATGTAACATAAAGGTCTTTAGTTCAAATCTCATTCCCAGCACAACTTTATTAAAACTAATGTTACGTTTCAGTGTGTACGCCATTGCTATATGATAATCGATGTAAATAGCCTCATAACCAACAGCATCATCCTAGCTGAACGATACGAGAATCCCTTAGGCGTGAAATTTAAAAGAACAAGAAGACTCTTTAATGACATGTTTTAAAATTGTTTACCAACAGCGTTATTCTACAATATTATCGTTCGCCAAAAAAGATCCATTAGTTGGCAAATTTTGAGGACATACCACGAATAGGCCATACCATCAATAGTTTCTTGCTGTTGTTGTTTGTTTCGGCCATTACAAACTCAAAACAAATAGGCAAATTTTGACGCAAACCAAACATGATTGATAGTGATGCGCTTTCAGCCCACCCACATCCAAAGCAAACAAAACAAACAACGCCAAATTCGATCAACGTCATTGGCGGCGTTTCTCCGGGGGCAATAAATAAGATTATTACAAAAATAAGATCCGTGTTGAGAAAGTTCATATTCAATTACACAATCCCGATGATGATGGTCGCTAAAGAGACCAGCTGACATGTATCGATTAATTTCAAAGATAAAAAACGCTATCCAAACCACTTTTCTCTATTGCTACTCGTGGAAAGCCGTCCGAGTGCAGGCAAAATGTTCATCCCAAACAAAGCACGGCGATGAGTGGAAAAGTTCGTTAAAATCGTAACCTGAAACAAAAGTTGAATAATTAAATGTTTCAACAGAGTTCGCCAAATGAAGCATAATTTCCATCCATTTAGCTGGCCCTTTTTTTTGGGTTTCCTGGGCTGTCCACCGTCATTATGTGGTTCTGCTGCGAGCGAGACAAAATACAGCGGCAGACCAGTGTGTGTACAAAATGGGTCATACCAACAAAAACAAAAACAGAACTGCCAGTGATGAGATTCTCGGATGGGTTTGGGTAGTTGCTGGAAAGTCTTAAAATAAAATCAAAACCAACCAACGAACGTCAAAAAGGGTCGTATACACACACACGCACGCGCGTTGCAGCAATTAATTTACTTCATCGGACAAAAATCGATCATGTTTTGTGTCATTTGCAAGCGAGCGAGAGAGCCGTATACGCCAGGGGAAAAGCATCCTTCTGGCCGGTGCTTGGTCCGAAGCGCTCGAAGCTTGGGCGGACTTTTCCGTAAAGGCAATCTCTCTGCCCCCTTCTCTAATGCAGAGTGCGCAAATGGGAATGGCGGGGGTTTCGGTTCGGACTGGATTCGCTGGGACCGTTCGAAAGCGGGATTCTAATTTAGAATGTCCCACACAATGGTGATGTGCATATCTGGCGAGCGAAGGGCCGACAGTGACACCCGAAGACTGTCGGCCCAGTCTGTTTACAATCGCTATTACAGTATTCAGAACAGCCGCAGCAGCAGCAGAAGCATCAGTTCCATTGGTTGGCCCATGGTGGGACCAGTTTTCCCATCACTCACTTGCACGCTCACCAAACAGCTGTCCAACTGCAGAGTGCTGGGGGAAGGGGGGGGGGGAGGGGTCGGTTGTTGGCCTGGCCGTACGTTATACTAAGCGTAAAGGCAACCCACCGACCGTGCACAATGGCGCATCATTCGGACGCGTTGACAGCCGTAGGCGCGTTGACAGTTTCTGTACAATTCATCAACCTTAGCGATAGGACGGGCGCGCTCGTGACATGAAGCGGTCGCACTCGTCCCGGTTTTATCTCATTCGAGGGCTATTCTTATCAATAAAAGCTCGCTCTGGCTCGACAACTCTGCTCGTGCTGAAGTTATTTTAGTTTAGAGCACAAGCATGTTCTACGTTAAGCTTAACAATGAGTTATTCGTTTATGCACGCACGCTCACAACAGATGCTTTTGAAGGGCTGAATTCATAACATAGACTAAAACACTCTACCTGCTTAAACTAAAAGAAAGTAAAATAAATGTATAAACACAATAACACAACACTGAAACACTAATAAGCAATTGAATAGTACTACGGCAAAGCCAAACATCGCGCACGGATCGCTAACCGTATCCTGTAATTCGGGCAAGTAATTGGAGGATTTTCCAGCGCCACTATCTATTTTATGCTACCACTTCCGATGCCGAACACAAAACCCCTTATCTACCCCTTTGAATCGGGTAAAAGAAAACCCCGGAAACGATTCCGCCCCATTCCCGACCCCTTCCATACCGACACCAATTCCATTCCGGACAATCTTATCGCACGCCACGACGAATTGCGTGTGATTGAAGGCATCCAATTTTCCGATATCGTGTTATGTCCTCCTGCTCCTCATCCTCCGTCCCAAACACGGAGGGAAAACCAAACAACCGACCAGCACACACATAGAAGCACGAAAAAAAAACCTCCTTTACACCCCGGGCGCCTCATCCATCATTAACGGATAGCGCGCTTTTGGGTCCGATTTTATCGGGAGTTGTTCTTGTTGTTACTGGTGCTGCTGCTGCTGCTGCTGTTGCTGCTGTTGGATGTGATTAATTAGTGAAATGTTTGACCATTTCGACCTTCGTTTCGTCGAGCCGGCCCACAAAGAAAGCAAGAGGTGGGGAGCTTTCTTTTTCTCCTTTAACGCAACGGGCTAGGGCGAAAAAAAACCAATTCCCCAACAACCGGGACGGGAAAATTCATTTCTTTCCATTATTCTCCACGACAGGAAAGGGTTTTTTTTGGCCACTGCTGGCTTGCGCGGTAGGTAACAAGCCAAGCTAACTCCTCGAGCAATGCTTTTATTTTATTATCGAGACAGTTTTTCGGTCGCACATTCCGGGGGCCGAGCCTACCATTTGTCATGCCGGGAGGGGTGCTGGTTGGTTTGACGCGTTTGGTCGCGTTCTCTGTCACGGTAGATACATGTTTTCTTGCGTAGCTTGACGTGGCACCACAGGGTGGAACTTTTACGCCAAATTATTCGCACTTTACGCAAGTGAGTGGAAATGAAGAATTGGTGCAAATATTTTGGACAACTTTTAAATGCTGGCAGGACCATTTGTTTGTAGCTTAAAGATCTTAAGTACGTAGATAGCCCGATTAAAAATAAAATCAAATATACAAAAAAAAACTACATCAAACTGATTCATTGAAGAAATCATAGATTTCCCCTTTTTCATAGTTCATTTTCTTAGGCGTTTCGCAAAACTGTTGGAACTTTTCCACGCGCCGTTACGCTTCCAACACGGCAGAAGGAAAACACAACCTAATGGAATGAAAACAACAAGCAGCAGGCAGCCTTATTTCTTTCGTAGGACGGCTTTTTACTGCCAAGCTCAACATATTCCAGTGTCACTGCACCGTGTGCTTTTTTCCTCCATTTCCTTCGCAGGCTTGCAGTGTCGCAGTAACAAAGTAACATTCCACCAAGGTCCAGGGCTCAAGCATATCGGTCTAGCCGACCCAAACGGTCCTCCACTGTCTAGTGCCGCTTGCTGTACGATGTACCCAAGGTACCTGCTCATGCCAACCCTCAGCCGACGTACCAACACACTCTCCTCAACGAGCAGAATTATAAAAAAGCGTGATAAAAAACACAACAACACAACCTCGTCCCCACGTCGCTTGCAGGAAAGAATAAATAAAATATGGAAAAACCTTACGCCGCGCGGTAAGCAAATGAAGCGCAATAGATGCGCAGAGGGAGCGCAATAAGGGAGCAAAAGATCGTCACCGCATCTGGTGCCACTTTTATAGAGCTCCCCTTACTTCCGTTCCCCATTTGCTGTGTGTGTTTATACCTTGCAGCAGACGATGGCGGCATACGATATTGACATTAAATTTAATTCCATTCATGCTCGCTTCCTGCCATCCGCGCCACACCGTCGGGCACTTCCCCTCTCGGTCTGCCCGGAGCTTTTAAGCCAGCAGAGTGGCTCCTCCTCGCCTCACCTCACGGGAAAAGGTAAGCACCAAGAAATTCATCTCAAACGGCAGTCCCGCTGCTTCCCCCGAATGTGCTTCAAGCTCTCCTGATCAATACCAACGAAACCCGAAGCCAAGAGAGAAAGAGAGAAAGAGAGTGGCAGTGACACTTCCTTCCGTACTTCCGTACGCTTCAAACTCGCGCATTACGGTATTACGGCGGCAGAAAGATGCAAATAACGAGCAGCCTCGGCGCGGCCCGGCAAGGAAGGCCCAATATTTCCGAAGAATATTGTGCAAATAAAAATCCACCCCGTGCCGGGCTTCCTCTTATCGTCGGACGACATTTGGTTTCTCGGTGTATGTGTGTGTGCGGCTGTGTGTGTGAGTGTGAGTCTACGCTAAGAGCATCGTAAAGCTACGGATGATTGTAACATCCGCCAACAGTTCACAGCCACATAAACATGCATACCACACCACGCACACATAAAAAGGCACATTACCATCCACGAAAGCAGCATCGACGACGAAGACTTTGCTGTGTATGTTTTTTTGTTTTGTTTGCTTTAAAGCGGAAAGTCTTTTTATCTATTTTTGAATGTGCAAAACAAACACTAAAATACCGCCTTTCCCAATACACATTCCTTCCCGAGCCTAAGAAACAACCAATAGCATCCGTCGGGCGGCGTCTGAAAGCAGGGCCATGGGTTGGAAGCAGAAAGTGCGTGTTACACGGCAACCAACAATTCGGTGGGTAGAACGGAGCAACAAGACCCTGATAATTGTGGTATTATAGTTTTTGTTCCATTAGCTACGATATTTAATAAACTTCTAATCAAATTTACAGTGACATTGGAGCAAAACAACTTATCGGTGATATTTGCTTTGTTCTACTTGCAAACAATATTTAACAAGGGACTATGCAAACAATGCAAGGGGACATTGTTGCTCCAGTTTGCCCTAGCCTTCCCTAGACCCTCGCAGGACACACCTCCTCTCAGCCTGCCCGAATAGCAGAGCTTTTGCAATAAAACACCATCATGTGATTTTGGAACACATTTCCGGCATTCTCAGCTTTAAAAAAAAAAACAGACATACTATGTTTTCTGTTTGCTCCATTTTGATGTTTTGGGACGAGAAAAAAGGGAGGAAGCATGTCGCTTTATTGTTGTTTTCGCTGTTTCCTTTCCGATCGCCTGCAGACGGTGCGCGGCTTTGCGGGGGCTCGTGTCTATCAGCTATGCATGGGCATAATATATTTTTATGTTTATATGCGCCAACCGTGCATTGGCTGTCAGACAGTGGCATAAAAGGGCCATTGAACGATGCAAATAAAAAATTGAAATGCCAGAGTCCTTGGGCAGATGAGCCCAAGAGTTTTCGAAATTGCAGCATCAAATCTGTGTTTAATAAATAAACAATGCGTTTATTCCGCCAAACTTCACAAAATACACCAACACGACCAGCTCTAAAATATTAACGCGCCCCCCTCCCTGGCAGAAGAGCAATCGATAAACATTGCCCAATCAAGCGAGCGGAGCTATTTGTTTAGCGCCGAACGAAACGTCCTCAATTTCTACCGGCTTTAGTGTAGTGTGTGTGTAGCGAGCTGTGCTGCTTATCGCAATCATAAAATCACGCCCGATATCGGAATCTTCGCCCCTGTTGTGCTGCTTCTTATCGTTGTTTGCACCGCGCACATGCTGCTAATGATGGTGCTTTTATTCCTTTGTCCTTCAGTTTTATCTACGGCAGCTTGCATTCGGCCACTCGCCTAACTGACTTTGTAAAATGCAGCAACCAGTGGTAGTAAAAAAAACTAGCTTAAATCCATACTTAAACGTCTGGTGAGGAGCATGTGGTGAATGCGGCAGTGCAGTGCGTGAACACAGCAAAGTGAAACACAAGCTATTTTATCGACAAATGCGTTTGTTTGCCTATCGGGGTTTGCTAATCGGCTTCTCGCGTACAACTCCCGGGGCCGCTGCCGTCCGCTGTTGATCGCAAATGTTGATCTGATCGTTTGCGTCAAAGGCATTGCTTAAATATTTTCTTATGCTCCCCGCTCCTCCCTCCTGACTACTCCGTTTCGTTTGCTGCTTGTCTAATCAATTGGTCAGCAACGATCGCATCATCACCGATGGACGCACGCTGGGTGTGTGTGTGAACTTAGAGGTCCATTGACATAATAGTTATTCATTGTGGCCATTTTTTCTATTGGTACAATCAATACTGTAAACAAGAAGCTGGTTAGCGTAATATCGTTTGCAAACACATGCACACAGTGGGATATTTATTAGCATGTAGGCGAAATTTGCCAAGCGTGTGAAACACAGAAAGTGTGTTTACATTAGAAAGAGATACAGTCACAAATAAGAGATGTAATAGGAACAAATATTACACAACAGAATCTGCATTTACGATCGTAAATTTGCATAGTGGTGGTGTGCACGGTAAATTCATAAACCAGCAGCACACGAGTTTGATGATATTGCTTAAATAATTACTCTTTTAAATAGATAAATTCAACTGAAAGTTGTTTATTGATGGTGGTGACAAGATTCGATGCCGTAACTTGTGCATTGCAAAACCAAGCGCTTGCCACGACACTAAACAACAGCACAACGAAGCAGTTGGTTAATCTAGGGTAAAAACAAGCTCCCGAAATTGATTTTTGTAGCCTAAATTGTTTATGTAGGCTTGGAATAAATTATATCACACCAAAACAATTGCTTTTGAAGTGTACAGGAGAAAAATTAAATTAAATTAAAGGCAAAAATAACATGAGAAAAATATTTAACAACAACAAACCATTTAATCCATCGTTGGGTGGTTTATCTTATAAAAAGGTAATTATTAGGTAGAATTAACAAATTAGCTTATCACAAGAGCCAATCTTGCCATTTGTCACTTGCCCAATAACAAAAACAGAAGCGTAGGGTGGTTAACTTGTCATGCGAAAAAGATGACTACTTCTGTTGGTGTTATTGTCGATATAAAAAAGAAAAAAAAAACGGAGGTAAAAACACCTTGTTCACCTTTTGCTCGCCAGCCGAGAGGAGCCAGTACGAGTGCGCACGGGTACAACATTTTAACGCCCAAAGCACAAACGCATCGAGGAGGACGATTGGCCCCGATTAGTGGCGGCCCTAGAGCGGCCTCTGTGTTGTTGCCCGATCACCTTGAAGCAGCACACAACACATACGGGGATGGAGTCGCATGTACGCGAAATATGGCGACGGTTAGTCTCGACCAATATGCGGGAAGGGGGGGGGGTCTTTAGGCCGGAATGGAAAAGTGACGTGACGCAACGAAACCTCTGCCCTGTTTTGCTTTGCTTTTGCACAGCGACGAGCGTAAGGGCGTCCCCAACTCATTGGGGAGTAGGAGAGGAAGGGTGAGCAAAGTTGTGTCGCAAAAGTGCCGGCAGTTGCAACAACAACAACAAAAAACCCTCAAACCTTCGATCGACAGCGGCACCCCAAGGGCCTACACAACAGGGCTGTGCGCGGAGGGCAAAGGAAGGTGAAACCATTAATGACATCAACCGGCGATCAAGCGATGACGGCGGGTGCACATTTTGCCCTTTTTTTTGGTGTCGCTCGAGGGGAACCGTTTGCAACACCCTGCACCATGTCGCGCTGTGTTTACAAGCTGCGGCGCCAAACTCGAAAATTGAATTTCAGCAGTGCAGCAAAACAGTGAAGCAGCACATGGCAGAGGGGCAAGACCGGGAGAGGTTAATCGGGCTACCGTAACGTGCATTGCGCGTGCGCATTCACTCCGCAGAGACTGTGCTGTGCGCGGCAGTAAAATACTTTTGCATTTTGTTTATTTTCTTGTGCTTTTTTTGCTTTCCATTTCTTACTTGCCTTCTTCTCACATCAAAGAGCGATGGTGCCGCCGATAACTGTAGTGGTTCGCGGTTTTGTACAACTATCACGGTGAGCAGGCTTATCTGTGCCCTAAACCCCTTACACCCAAAGAACCCGTGGTCACGTGTGTCGAGAGGTGGCGGCGGTCGAGAAGGAATTGGCACGGATTTTATTGTAGCAGGTATTTCAGACGGGGCTTCCCTTTCTCTCGCTCTCTCTCTCTCTCTCTCTTGCCTCCGTCTGCCTTGTTCCAGCGAATCTTGTTTTATCTTGGTAGGTTGTTTGTTTTATTAAATAGGCGCTAGCGCACAGCTGCGCGAACCAGCTTGAGCGCCGCGGTTTTCAAGATCATCTGAAACTACAACCTCCGGGGAATGGAAGTATGTAGAGCAAGTTTTTGTTTCTCTTTTCCTGAAGGTTTTTAAGTCAAATTATTGAGTAATATCTCACAAACTTTTCTGACTGTGGAGGAAGCTAATGCTCAACCACATCTATCCAATCGGCAATCAATTGAAGCAAAGTTGCCGAATAGCTACATAAATTAATCATAAATTAATTACCGCCCATAAATTATTTCAGCAGCGATTGCATATTCGCATTAAGAACTTCTGTGCGCGCTCTTTCAATGTTTTATGCATCGATAAATGTTCGCAAGCAAGAGCAAGACACCCAAACCCCGAAAAAGATGTTCACTAACAACGTTAGAGGATGCTCTAGCAGAGCGCAAAAGAATATCATTTTAAGACGACGACAGGCATCGTGACGATCACTTTTGGGGTGATGCTATTGAGCAGCGGCCAGCAAAAACGCAAAGAATCCATCGCTCGTCGAGCATCGTCATCATCATCAACATCATCCACCGAATGTCATCAGCGTCCACGTGAACATTCTTCCATCACATTAAGAGGTCGTCAAATAACCCCCCATCCAACGCCAAGCAGCAAAAATGAACGAAAAAAGACCACAAGCGCTTGCTCATCTTTATTTTATGAAAGTTCGAGCCAACCCCTCACACGTTTGCCTTCGTAAACCCGTGACTTCAGTGTGTGTGTTTTTGTGCTATTTTTTTGTCTTCTTCTTCTTCCACCGCGCTTCGATCACATTTAAGATACAACATTATTTATGTAGCGTAATGTTGTTAGAGACAGGGTCAGCTGTGTCAGGCGACGCCGCGCGTCAGTCGGTTGGTTAGCTGCTGTACGATATTTTGCTAAATTTATGATTTTATTCAGTTTTCACTCCCGGTCCAGAATGCATCCGACGCAGGGGACCACTTTATGGCTTAATTTCCAAATGAATTATTTATTTCGTTACGTGCAGCACACACCAATCATGCCCGGTGTGACAGTTTTAAAATGAATTCCTGCAATAAGACCCTTCAATTCTTACTGAAAAACAAACTTTCTTGTCATTTCGGCACTGAAATGCACTGGGAAGACAACTGTGGCCCAGCAGTAGTACATTGTGGACACAAATCTCACGATAAATAGCTTAACAGACATATCAAGTGAAAGTGCTCTATAAGGGGAAGCGCCATGCTAAAACATCCTATCGCCGCAGAGTGGATCCTCTCTCTCTCTCGAGTCGACGATCCGTCGGCAGCCGACGGTGGACACGTCTTCTGTCCTATAAGAAAATGAGGCTCTTCCCATTGGAAGGTCTGACCCGTGATCAGCTTCTATACTGTTCACATGCAGCCGTTTGATCCGTACCGTTCGTTGGATGAGGAAACAAACTCCCTAATAATAATTTCATCCCGACCTCACACCCAACGCCCCACAGGTTCGTTGCTTGCTGTGGACATAATTTTCTGTCACCATCGCTATCCTTAACATACGGCTACCGTCGACAGTGGTATAAGACAAACACACACACAAGAGCGTCTGTGTCCTTCTAGAGGAAGGCATGACCTGCCCGCACAAAGCAACGATCCCCGAGGCGCCACAAGACCAGTAGCCAACCAGGCAGCGAACCTTTTTCCACATACGCTCAAGACAACACACACAGACAACACTTGAAGCGGCACAAGCTTAAGCGGTATCCTTGCGGGCATCCCATATGAGCACCGGGTTTCTTTTCTTTTCTTTTTATCCCACTCGCGTTGTTTCGCCTGTACCGTGTGCAAAAGTCAGCACAGGAGGAAAATATTACTGTTTGTGACATGAATTTCACTTCCAGACGCCAGCCAACCAGCATCGACACGACACGGACAGATAGAGAGATAGAGATAAAATGAGACGGAGAAGGGAAAGGCGACGGTCGGCATTGAAGAGCTTCCTTTAATATGTTAGTTTTTCCATCGCATTTTCTTCGACGGAAGCACCCCGCCTACGGGGGAGTAGTGAAAAACGGTTTAGGGGATGCAATTGTGTGTGTGTCTTCGTTGCCTTCTTTCTGGCTTCCACTGGGGGGCCACCCACCTACTGAGAAACACATACGCACCTACGTAGGTTGAAGTATCTCATCCGATCGCTGGCTGGAGGAGTAATTACTGTGGGGAAAATCGGTCGGCACGGCCTGTACTTGTGGCTGGGTAATTGTGTTGTCTTTAGACAATTTATCGCCCAAGTAGATTGTTTGATGTAAGCGAGCGATGAACATGAGTGTTTGCCATACTTTTAAAGTTAATTTGTTGCAATATTTTGTTTGCAAGCAGAAGAAAAACGACACGAATTCTATTGGCAAGATTTGGGTGTCTTGAGGGTAAGAATAAAACACGGAAATAACGCCTTTTAAATGACTTAAAACCCTTTTTATAGCATAATTATAGTAATGGCTTCAGAATCATCCCTGTAATCCCTAACGGGAGACAGTTTGACCGTGAAATGTTTATCATCCTGCAGGCGCCGCTCTAATGGACAAATTTTCATTCCGCAAATTTTATCATTAAACGTAATACCTTCAATCCATTGTCATAAAGCGCCTACCCTCCACACATACAAACCCCATTACCACCCACCAAAGGTAGCACCACGGGCACAACTTTGGCGCTGCCCAGAGAGCGTGACCCAACGAGTTTGTGTGATTTATTGTACCACTCGCTCTGTCCGCCTCTCTATCTCTCTCTCCCTCTCTTCTCTTTCTCGTGACATTTGCACATGGGCACGTACACACACTTTTCTGTTACCCCGCTATTCCTCCTCACCAAAATTCTTTCTCCCTTCCTTCCGCTGAGTTCGAAAGCTGAGGGCAGAGTGCAATCTAGCACACCGTTGGACACTATTATTCTGAAGTATCCACTCTCACAGCTAAAAGCTCCGTAAACGATGCTATACAGATGTGTATGTGTGTGTGGGAATGTATGTTGGGGGACATTTTGATTTATTTTACCACTGAGCACTATTATGAGATGACCGAAGTGGGATGAGTTTGCAGCATTCGAGGTGAGAATGTAATGCTGGCTTCAACCGTGACGTTTTAGTAGACCACAGTGTAGGTTCTTAGTATTTAATAGCTTTAAAGAGAGATAGCTGTGTTTTTGATATACATTAAAAGTGCTAACTATTCAGCTTTGGAACGTCCCGGAACATAACATGCTACCCAGTTTTGGCAAGGAAGTCCTTCAACTTTAACTGATTTAATAACCGATTCCACAGTCGAACTAATCCCGTCCACTTTGGGGCTTTCAAATCGCTTACTCCCTTATCTGCGTAGGAAACAATTACAGCTGCACAGTACAAACGGCCATTACGAGTTAATTATCTAAGCAAACGCTCAATCAATTGAACCTTCCCAACTATCCCACTGTTTCCGTTCGATCCGATGATTGGCTGCTCCCGGACAGCAAGCTGAGAGGCTGCGAGTGGTCCCCAAAATTGGGTCAGATAGGCCTATCGGAAAGGTGTACTTACACACACACAAACACACGTCTAACTGCACCGAAATGCATCCGTTCGCATCGAGCTGATTATAGACTTTGTGTTTCACCCACTCCCTCCGCCTCCTCCCATTCATTTGCATTATCAGCATCATCGACAGCATCATCAACGGCGCGGGATGGAACGATTGCCACATGGATGTTGCTCGTCTGTTGTTTTTATTGTCCGCCCGCCACACACACACACACTCATCAATGACGCACGCGCGCGCGCGCTTGCTCACCGAATCAAACTCCCAAACACCAAACCCAACCCCACATCACCCCATGAAAGCATAAGTATGAATTATCAGGCGCAATTTACACGCTCCATCAGCTCGACACACCTTTCCAGCAACACGCACCCGACGCACACGACTCAACCAACCGACCAGCGCGAATGCGTCGGAAAAGCTCATCCCTGGGCATCTGTTGTGTCATGACCGGCAGTTGGCCAACCGGGTTGAAAATGAGAGCAGAGACTTGGGCCCCCGATCTGTCCGGCACTAATTAATTAACAAATGAAAAGTTCCGAACAGTGAAAACCAAACCGCAGGTTCGATCAGTCTCTTTGGGCCGTTTCCACCGAGAACTTCCGAACAGACGAAACGGTTCCGGGCAGTTCCAAAGCAACCTAATGGAGATTGGATACTTCCCGAAAAGCTGTCAAATAAAATGTGAAAATTATTAGAACGATTCGATTTCGCCCGAGCCCGTCGAGAGGCAGGATGTTTCAATTATTTTGCACAACAAAAAGGAAATGATTCCAGGCAAACACGTAAAAATCGTTACACTAAAGAGCGACTGGCTGGACAGCTGCTTGTTGCGTTTGCTTTCATTTGCGAGATCAAAACGAGAGTTTCTACCAGCAAAACAATTAAATATTTTAAATTAACTTCTGCCCGAGCGGGCGGGTTTCACTTGAACCTGAACACAACGCTCCATTTCATATGCAAAAGCTAATTGCACTGGCCCGGAAGGTGTGAACATACAGACGCGCAAACGAAAAAATTATTTTTCATAGAAAAAAACACTTCACCCACGCAACGAACAAAGCAATTTCGATTCGGTCGCTTTCGGACGCTGCCGCCGCGAGGGACGCTTGTGTTCGGTTTAATTAAACGTTGTTCGGTTTGGGAGAAATGGAAAATAATCGGATGGAGGTGATGGGTGGGTCGGGGTGATGGTGGAGAGGGAAACACATTTCTACTTTTTCCTGCCACCCAATCTGCCCACCGCAAGAAATGGCAATTGCATTTCATGCATTTGTGGCGCTGGACGGCGGTGTGTGTTTGTGTTCAATTTTCCTATCAACACGCGAATGCTGATGCGCTTTATATCTTCACCTCCCATGTACCTGCAGCCCCTTTCCTTGCGTGCAGAATTTATCAACCATTTTGGCGCGCAACATGAAAAGCGACCAGAAGAGTCCGCGGATGAAGTGGTGTGGTGGGCCGGCATCATCGGTGTTGTTCCATTTCGGTTCGATAATCGATTTTAATTGATTAAATAATGGGTACCACCGGATCAGAATGATTCAATTGACATATTTGGCTTCATTTTCGAATGCGTGTGTGAGTGTTTGTACGAGTATCGCAAATCTGACGTGCCTGTGGGCGTGCACATAGAATGGAAGGGAGGGTAAAAGATTGAATATTTGCCAGGGACATGCGGGGGGGGGGAAGTGATTGCCAATTTCATTTATACTCAGCTATGCAAATGAGGCAAATAAAGTGAATGGAAACAAAAACGTTACCACCAATCCAACAATGACAAAGCCCTAATTAAGACCTTCGATTCGAGCTGTTGTCCAGAAATCTGATATTATTATTTACATTCTGATGAAAAAGCTAAGAATTGCAAAACCTGCTGAAGAATCATTAGTAGTTTAAAAGGTAAATTTGTTCAAAAAAAACCCTGATGTGGAGTCATCCATTCTCAGAACAAAGTGTTCCACAAGGGTTTGATGCGATAAATTACAAACTACCACATAATCAATGCATCTGGTATCTAGATCAAACTGATGATATCTCTATCCTAATATCACTTGTTCCGAGTCAGTAGCGTTATTCTCATAATCAATGATTCAACTACCTTTAGCATAATCTTCCCAGATCATGAGACTGTGAAACAATGGTGCCATTGGTTTGGGCCAATCGCTGTACACAATGAAGACCTCCAGCTACTTAGCACATTGATGCAAATCGGTCGAGCTTGTTACAACTCTTTTGTCTCCGCTAACTGGCAAACGGTTATCGGCTATCGTAGTTGCTCCTCACCTCGAACCGATGGCTTTGCTTATCTTGGATGTCATTGAAATTGCAGCTCTAGGCACCGACGCCGGTTCAACTGCAAGTTCAGGCGTAGGATACAAGCAGCGTGAGGCGTGTAAAACCAAATTGCATCCGTCGGCATCGACAGCAATGATTGACGAGTCGGTCCACCTTGACTCGTAGGGAAGATGTGGGATTAAAGCCCACTGGCAAGGAAGTCGCCCAACGACGACATACCAAGGATTTTACAGAACAACCTTGCATTTGGGTAATCTTCACCCACAGACTAACAGGTGCGAACGAGTCCGTGGATTATGCAGTAACTCTATTTGCAAGATAGTTCTATGATCATCAAGAATATCACACTGCAAATGCTGATTGTTTCTCGAAAGGGCAATGTCTTGAAGTACTAAAGAGAACCTTGGATAACTGTGTAGACTTCCTAATGACATCTAGAAGATCTTATTTGAATCCAGATATATACGTCCGATAAGTGAGCTCACAGTCTGCGCAGAGCGTATTGGGGGAGTGCTAAAAGATGTTTCCGAATGTCCGTTGACGATAATCTCAACAGACGAAGCAGCAAAGACTACTACTTAAGCTACCTTCTACAAAGATGTTGAAGCATTTCTCAGAACAGAAAACAAAACCCTGACGTAGGCAAATCGCAAACCTAATAGCAAACGCTAATCTTTCGGCCCGGGTAGGAAATCTTGAAGAAAATTCAAGATATAGCAAAAAGAAAAAGTATAACCAAAACAGACACAGCTCTACAATTGATTCGTTTCGTTCTGCTCTATTGTTCGAAAGCGATTTCAACTTTCACTTGCGCCGAACTTCTCCTCCCCCCATTAGCAATTACCTTGATGGTGAAAAGAATTTCCCTGAAATTAGGTTTAACGTTACTTTACGCCACCCGCAGCTCCGAACAACAAATTAAAGCGGTAGAAACGTCGAAATAAAAACAAACAAAAACCACCACTATATCGGTTTTCCTGTTGGACAAACTTTTCCAGTCAAACCTCCCCTAGCTAGTGAAAAACCGGGAGGGATGTAACGTTCGTGCGCACGAGAAAAACGAACCAAACCACCACTTCTCGCTGAAGAACCCCTTGGAGAGATGTTTTTTTTGTTAGGTTCATTCCTGGGAAATTGGGGTGTTTGCAGGGGTATCGCAGCCACCAATTGGCGCGTTTTATTGTACGCGTGTGTATGGTTGCCTTCTATCGCTTGCGTACTCATTTGCTCTAACTACCACCCTCCCTCCCTTCACCCTCCTGAGCACCAAATCACCAAATTTCCAAAACACAGTACCAACACTCTGGCGAGCGTTACAGGTGGAAATTGAAAAATCGGTAAAGGGCGTGAAAGGAGACGCCAGGTGGCCGGAACACTCGCCCGCCTTTTTAAACTCCGCTGCTTGTAACGTAAACAAACGGCATGTACGCGTGCGGATCTACCAGAGGCGCGATGCTTTGGGCCGCTGCGCAAAGAATACACTTCAGTGAGGGCATAAATTTAACCGCCCCACACAAACCGCCCCCTCTGCCAGGACAGTAGGGCAACAGCAATTTCTCGCGCAGTTAGATGGAACAGGCGAGAAAAGGCACGACAGACATGGAGAGGACGCATCAGCAAACTGGGCTGGGGTTTTCGGAACGCAGCTATTTAGCAGAAATAAACAGACAAAGCACTCACCTTGGATCGGGCAGAACGATTTTCTTGCTGGCCCGGGCCGCCGGCATACACTTGGATTTCTCCATCGCCATCAGATAGCTGACGTCGGCCAGCACTGCCTCCAGATCCGCCATCTTGCGTTCGCGCTTTTGACAGCGGCCTCCTGTGCGTGAGTGTGTTGCTACGCTTGCGATGGGGTTTTCGGCGGTGTGTTGCTAAGGCCGGTCTGCCGGTACAGTAGCAGCTAGCGCTCTCTCTCTCTCTCTCTCTCTCACACTCTTTCGTTCACTCTATTTTTTAAACGGTTTAGCAAATCGATTTCGATCGTTGCCACACATACACTCCCTCCTCTTGGACACTTAGAACTCCCCTTCCCTTCAACCGATACAGGTCCACCGTGAGTGTAAACCGAGCCGAACCACTTACTCTCTCTCTCTCTCTCTCTTCAATTTGTTGTTTAGTACACTTGAACACTTTTATACTTAGTGCACTTGGGTATTAGTAGGCTTTCACAAATCATACCATCGCTACTCCCCATTCACACAAACACACGCACTGGCTGGTCACACACACGCGTTTGGCCTATGATACCCAGGCACAACAGTAATACACACGTTTTTTCTTCTGTTTTCTAACCAACAACAACACAGCAGCTCGTTTCTTTCAACACTTTGGGTTGCAACAATTTTGCACACAACTCGACCCACCCGGGAGAACACTGTGCTTAGTCACAACTGAAAGAGAGAAGGAGGGAAGAAAACACTTTAGCACGAACAGCTCTTATAACAAAACTAATGCTTTGGTCCATCGACTTTGTAGAGGAATAGAAGTGTCTGCACATTCATCTCAGAGATCTTCGTCAAATCACGTGTGAATGTTCTTGTTAGGATATCTTCAATGTTGTTGTTCACAGTTTTTTTTGCGTTCCAGATGTTTCATTTGTAAATTAATTTTATTATAGTATTCAAACATGGAGTTTGTGTCAGTAAAATGCTCCAACGACAATCTTTGGATGTCGTAATTCCAAAGATCATCCGTAAATATGAGTACGACACTTCTTGTGGTGAAAGCAGAAGGGATTGCAAGTTTCTCGAAAAGTGTCTTACATAAAAAGGGATACAAATATTTTTCAATTCTTGGTCAGGCTCTAGAAACGGCCGAGTTTCTCCAATAACGCTCAGACACTTAAGATATTCCCAAGAACAAAAAATCAAAGTATGACATCTTATGACCTTTCATATGACTTGTAATTCCACTCCCTCTCAGGATTATATCAGTGTAATTTTGTTAAAAATTTGATGTTCATAGGAATTTCGAGATGTTTGAGATGATGGCAAGACATCATAAGATGATGATCAACAAACCTAAAATCAAACCCAGGGATTTGTCCTTAGGCATAGAGATTGTTCTTCACCAAACTCTAATCCATTTATTGAAAATAGTTTAAGGCAAAGTCTGAATGTCTGAAGTCCTCAATTCCATCGAACAGTTCAGAACTCAGACATTCCTCCCTAAGTTCACATATTTCCTGATTACATTGCAATGTCCGCACACTCCCAAAACACTTGCAACAAGACACTCTTACAAAACTTTATACAAAACCTACCACCTTGTAAAGTATTTCCCACACACACACACACAGAGGCCTTGCTCCGTTGTGGTGGCATCAGAAACGGAGAAGAGCGTAAAACAATCAACGGTTCGGTCGTCCTACACTCGGCGGCATCGCGGGGAGCTGATGATGCATGAAGTCACCAACCTTGGCGAACCGAACCGAACGGTCGCTTCCCCCCTCTTCCCAAACCAACATCCGCCAACCTTCAACTGGCCGTTCAATGCCGACGACCGCGAGAAACACGATGACCTATACACACATACACCGCGCCGTGCCGTTGTTCTGGACCGCCTGGTCTGGTCACATCCACCACCAAACAGTGCGCCCCACGAGGCCACACTGTGCTGATTGGTGAAGTTTTAATTGAAAGCAAACGACACAATAAAAAAAAGAACAAATTCACGCACACTGCAAAGGGCACAGCCGCCAAGGGTCGATTGTGTGTGCCACGCGCGTCCTTCGACAGTGTGCTGCTGCTGCTGTTTGTGGATTAATATGTACGAAAACCCATCAGCATCAGCAGCATGGAGGGAGGAGGAGGAAGACGGAGATGATCATTCCTTCCCTCTTCCCCATCTCACTTGTTGGAAACGTTGCAAAACAGTTGACTTTGGATTTTTGCAAAAAAATAATACACAAATTAGAAGTTCCAAGTAAACTGTTGCTGGTGTTGATGCTACTGTTACTTGCTGTGCGAGCCTGCTTCGACCGTGTTCTAACACTTTCGATTTCAAACTCAAATTAATGTTTTTTTTTTGCAAACCAAAACCCCCCTCCCCTCCATTTGTTCAAACAGACGCGAGCACAATGGAGCCGCTAAAAATATGGGCCAACTGCGTTTTGTAAACATGCGGCCACCCTGTTCCATCCCCCTCTCCGCTCGCTTTCTGATTCGAGTATTTTTCGCTTCACTAAACATACACCAACACACACACACACACACAAACTCACACATACATTACACAGGAACGCACACACTGGGTGCGTGCGTGCGTGCGCGTGGGGGAGCAAACGCGCGCGCGTGTCAGCAGCAGGCAAAATATAAACTAAAAGCAACAATTCGCAACCGGAGCACGGGAAGCCGTTTCGATGCCCGTGGAGCGATAGTGAGAAAGTATTAGAAAGAAGAAGAAGAAGAAGGGACAGTTGGAAGAAAAATATCAACTCGGACGAACGATAAAGAGACCAAATTGGGGAGACTGTTCTCTCACACACTCAAACGCTCTTTCTCGCTCACATCTATCGCTCTTTTGTACGTTTTCACCCCCAAATGAATATTTCGAAAAAAAAGTCTCTCTGGATGCTGAGAAACTTGTGTCTTTTTAGTGGCATTTTTTACCCTCTTTTGCTTGACATCCGGTGAATTACAAAACAATAAACATACAACTCAAGAGAGGGACAAGAGAGGGCTAATAAAAAGAGAGAATGAAGGAGCAAGCGTTTTTTTTCTATTAAAGAAGAATAGATAGAATAGATTCACTTGATTTTTTATATTAAAAGTGAATTAATTATGTCTGCTTATTCGTCCAGCAATAAGCAGACATCCGATTTACAAAACAACTCCATTCGATCGAATGAGCATAAAAGCACGGCCTAAATATGTACGCGGGAGAAGAGCATGAGCTCGCGGAGCTGTCTCACAAACTCTGCATGGCTCACCTTTGCTCTCTCACGCCGCCACGACACTCAGAGCCCAGAGGAGATGGAGAAAGGGGTTGGATTAGGGGGATGAAGAAGGGGCTAGGGAGATTCGCTCACTTTTTCGACTTCTTGCAAATCTCGCACTTGCGTTCTGCTGCTGGCGGGTCGCTGCTAATCACGAAGACGCAAAGAGGGCCTTTTTTCCAGCAATTCATCATTGTGTCTCCCACCCCGAAGGGTCTGTTGGAAATTCCGTACAGAAAGTGAATCGCTGTCACTTTGCAGTACGGCTTATTATGTGTGTTTCTTGTCTTGTTTCGTAAATAGGTAGAAATTAGAGACCACACAAAACAAACACTACAGGCTCGACGCACACAAACACACAGCGCAGGATGGTTCGTTTTGGGGTTTTTTTGTTTTGTTGTTTTTTTTCGCTTATTAAAATGCATTTTTAATGTGTAGTACATTATTTCTCTCTCTCTCCTCTCTGGCATACACCTACACTCTCACACACACTTACACACATGTACACAGACACACAAAATAGGGGGGGGGGCATTTCAAATTTGCGTACGCGCACAAGCCGCTTGCCGCTGTTTTGCTTCACGGCCTACTACACCTCCAGCTAGGTTTAGAAAAAAAATCCCCCTTTTAGGTTTTGTAAGAATAGTAGGCTTCTTCGTGACATCTTGCACACACACACTTAAATGCACCTGTAACAACCGAACGTCAAGCGACAACGGAGACGATCATGTTTTTTTCTTCACCCTTTTTACGGTATAATCACATTTGCTCCCCCCCTACCATTTTGTTTATTTGTCATTTCTTTTTCTTTGGAATCGGTGAGTGTAAGTGTAAGTGTGTGTGTGTTAGGGGCATTTTTAATTCCACTTCGTATCAACCCCCCTGCCTGTCCCCCCTATTTCGGACTTGATATCGGACAATTTTGCACCTGATAAAGAAGCATCGCGTTTTGCTTCAAATCGGTTTACACACACACACAGTCACACAGTCACAACCGATAGTACACTTCCGCACCCACTTCCTTTTTGCTTTCCGTGACAAACGCACAGAGAATTTGTGGGAGAAAAAACACTTTCGCAATCACTTACATTTCCTTGCCACTGGGAGAGAGACAGAAACGGGCGGTAACGCGCGGAACAACACTGAAAAGGAGGGGAGGGAGTGCGGGGTCGCCCGCGGGGACAGGCTCGCAACAGAGTCCAGCAGCGCACAGCGTTGTATGACGCACTACTTGTGGAGCGCGCTTACCACCGACAGCCGTTTGCGCGTACAACAAGAGCAGTTTGCCATGAACCCACACCTCACGCGGTTTAGTTTTGCGTATTCACTTACATTTTTTTTTCCTTGCAGGGGTTTTCCACGCACATACACACACCCACTTTGCTTGCACCTCCCCTTTATCGCACGCTGTGCGTGGTGTGTGTTATTTCTTCCTTCTTTTTTGCCACCTTTTTGCTATTCCCACTGGGAAGTGAAAAACCTGCGACGGTTCAACAAGAGATGCTCCCGGAGCAGCACGCGGTGCGATCGGCGAGTCAGCGCGTTGTGGACAGTGCTCGTGCCAACCGTGAACTGTGCTCTTGGCCGAACCGCACACGGCAAGCACGGCACTCGGACGGTCTCTTTCCCCCCCATTATCTCTCGCTCCCTTTCTGCGCGGTCGTGCGCTGCGTAGCGTTCGCTTAGCGCAATGTTTTCGTACGAAGTGTGACAGGTTAACCTGTGTGTGTGTGTGTGGGAAGGGGAGTAGTAGGAAACAGCGTTAGACAGACGGTTTTGCGATTAGACTTATGTTAAGTTTTGCAGTTTGGAGACATTTTTAAAAGGAAGTTGAGCAATATTGACGAAGGGCAAGCTACCTAGAGAAGGGAACTTGTGCTTTCCAGCGGGGTACAGGAGGCTGGAACTAAACTTTGCTCAGCTGTCTGTTTTGTGGGGGGTTGCTTCTCGCGAAACGTCAAAAGAAGACGATGTCAAATATTGAACTTAAATCACCCTGTAACAATTTTTACCTTGTCTAGTAAAAACTCTTCCACTTTTTGTGGGTTTGTAAGAAAAATGAGATTGAACATATAAATAGTTTCACAATCGATAATTTCCTTTTTTTCTTAAGCAACTTTTTTTCTTGGTTCTATGCGTTAGATCGAATTAACCTGGTGTGTAAATATGAAACCGAATTACCTTTTATGCCTTAAAAATAGATTTATCCTCTTGCTACGTGGGTTTGAGTGAAATGCGAATCGTGATCTTCTACATTTCCTTCTGTCTTCCTTACGATTTCAAAGTTTTTCAAGATTAAAGAGTTAAATTAGAACCTTCCTCTCGCGAATCAATTACTAGACAGACTCGTCTATCGTCGACAATTCTGTCTTGCATCTATGCATATGTGTACTAGATCGCTTTCCTCAAAAAATCAAACAATCTCATTTTCCGTGCCTACTAAGGTTTTTGATTTCTATTTTTGAATTCTCACTTTTGCTGTACATTTTTAAATATACCGCTAAACTGATTCCCTAGTCCCCTTAATTCATGGTTATTTTCATGGTAAATAAAAAAAGAAAACAGTTTTGTTCCGATTTTGTTCCGTAAAGTATTTAGTAATTTTTTCAAGGTTCTGCAAATCGCAACCCTCAATGGAGCCGCCTAGTTGGTGTTGCAAAACCATAGAACACAAACAGCACCATGTTCTACAGTGTATTTATTTTTTTTAACATCGGTTTTTGTTTTTGCCGGATTGGATCCGATCCGGTGCACTGTGGTCAGCACCAATACGAATGCCACCATGACCTATTTCTCACTGCTTGAGGGATACAATGTCATAATGCTGGTCTGTAGTTTGATATAAAAATTGGAGAAAACAATCGGTCACATTTTTAACGTTAATTTGAGACAACTACGGCACACCAGCTTACTGCACTGATGCAACTGAAAAACTAAAAGATGCATTTACCCCACGTTTATACTAACGGCTGTCGAGCTTGACATTGAGTCGTTTTAAAATGACGGTTATTTCGAGTACACGGTACTCAAACTCGAGCATCAAAGCTTTAACTTTGCGCATTCAGTAAAATAAACTTAACAAACAAATACGATAATTTCTTTCGTTAAACTAATAAATAAATGAAATCATGTGTTGTAATGTTTCTAACCATTGCTCGATTAGCGCTTTTTGCATTTATTCCACAGTTGGAACAGATATTCCTTTTATTTTTACCAGACTGTTATATTTTCCCACATGTTTTTTGTTTGTTTGTTTTGTTTTGTTTTTTTTTTGCTGCTTTAATTTTGCCCTCCACGTGCTGTTCTTGCTCCCTTCTGTTTTTTTTCTACAATCATTCATTACTTTAGGATAAATGGTACAGTTCTCCTTTGTTTTGCACAGTTTGAATCGTAATTTTGATACCACTCGTTAGGGGGGTGGGGAATCATCCCGCACTCTGCGCGCAGAATTATCATCTTAAATGCCCGAAATGTTTTACTGATTATAGTTATAGTTTGTTTTATCTGTCTGCCTCCTTCTTGCTATCAAAAAAGTGATTCCCATTCCCACACGGTAGTCCCACCTAAAGTTCATGCTCGTGCCCTGTGCCTTCTTTAACGATTCAGCTCGATATCTAGGTAATAAGTGGTAGTAGTGGGGGTGTGTGTTTCACCTCCATTAGCCCTTCGTTTTGAGCTTCCCCAAACACACAAACACACAAATGCACCGACACAAACGTCTGAATAAAAGAAAGTTCAAGCATTCGAGAGTTGATAACAAAATTTGTGCTAGGAAAAAATAAGTCGCCACACGTGAAGGATGTGCTACAAAAAACAAACGAACCGAACAGATACAAAAGACTGTACAGTTTTTAAGAGCAATAACTCGATACCTTGTTTTCGGAGAAACAGCTACTTGAGAGAGAACTTGTATACTGTATAATGCAATAAGAAAGATAAAAAATGAAAAAGAATACCAACACAAGAAAAACACATGTTCAACTGAAAACATAAAACACATAAAAAGAGAAAACAGAAAAACATGATAGCAACACAATGGAAAACGAAGTAAACTAAGTCAATAGAAGAAAAACGAAGAGAGGATAAAAGAAAGAAAAACTAAAACATGGTATCAATTTTCAAGTAATATTTTCTTCTTCTTCAATTTGTAGCAGTTTTTCGTTCACAAGGCTGGTTGGAGCCCCGTTTTCTCTTTTGTCCTGTCAATCCTTCCTCAGCTTTCGCTTTCTTGCATACGTTCTTTCCTCACTCGCTCTCTCTCTCTCTCTCTCTCTCTTCCCTCGAGTTTCTCTGACTTAACAACACTTACACAGCTACGCCTTATCATCCATTCACATTTAGAGCTCGACCGATTTCTTGTTTCTTTTTTCCTACTTCGGCGTCTCTTCTCTCGAGCGTGTTACTTTTGGTAGAAGAAACTGTATCGCATCGATTCGAGCTGCGCTGCTTGGCACACACTAAGACAATTCCCTCCCTGCGTAACACACGCGCAAGAACTGACGCGAACGAAACGAAACGAAACGGAAAAGAAGGACTTCGCAACCTTCCTAAGCTGCACAAACACAAAGTAACACTAAACCCATTTCAATTTGTTTTGTTTTTGCTGTCTATACACACACTGTTTTCGGCTGTTTTCGTATCCCTTTTTTTCAAGCTTCTTCCTCTCCCACCTGTCTATCAAACTTTGAGCCCTAGAGTTCCGGCGCAACCTAGTAGTAGTGTTGCTGTGTTGGCCTTACATAATCTGCACATAATACTCCGTTGGGTGGGGGGTGTTGTTTCGCCTATTCTACTTTTTCGAAAACTACCCTCTGGCCCTAGAGGCTTTCTGAAGCTCTGTGTTGTAATTGCGCTGTACTACGAACTAATGCTTAAATAAAAAGAAAATAAACTAAAAATACATTTACACAACTGCACGCCGCTCTAGCCCCACTTTTTAAGCTCACGAGATAAACGTAACATACAAAAAATGAACATAAAAGCGACAGTTAACAAAGGAGTCGTTAAAGCGTTATTTTTACAAGCTCGCGCGAGAAACAATGCAAAGGTAAATCCTTCTTATTGGCCATCGAGTGTTGAATAATGCGAACAGCTGGGGGTGGAAAAAATTAAAAATCCTTTGTAAACGAACTGAGAGACATACACGCGCAGAGCTGTCAACACGCAGCACATCCCGGAACGCTATATGGCCATCTCTACACACCGGACGTTTTGGTTGCGATTATGGGTGTGTGTATGCTCACTATATCTTACACCAGCAGGACGAAGCTTCCGGTGGCTGTTGGTGGTGTTGATGATGGAGGCGCCATTGCAGCACTCCCCGCCACTCATCGCTCCCGGTACCACCGGCCACGAGGTTTGCGCAGCTTGCGCGGACTGTACTTGTTCGGCGAAGGGGAGTTGAAGGTGCTTTTCGTTGTAGTGCTGCTGCTCGTACTAGCCGCCGTTCCCATCCCGGATGACGTCATCACGACCGTCGAGGTGCCACCGGACGAGGTGAATGTTAGCTTCACACGTGGTTGGTGCTGCTGCTGCTGATGCTGCTTTCCGAAACCCACCGCTGGAGGCGCTGTTAGCGTTGTGATGGTGGACTCACCGTCATCATCATCACCATCATCATCATCATCGTCGTCGTCCTCCTCCTCTTCCTCCTCCTCCTGTTCATCTTCCGCTTCCTCTTCCTCGCCATCGTCCTCGAGATGATCCTCCTCTTCCAGCTCCTCGACCTCAACGAACTCAGCATCCACTATTGGCGGATCGGTATCGTCCGGCTGATCGCTGTAATCGTGGTCGGCCATCACGAGCTTCCGTTTCTCATCCTCTCGCCGCGCTTGTTGCCGATGGTGATGATGATTATGGTGATGATGATGATAGCGCTGTGCTTCACCCGCAGGGAATGTTTCCTCCTCGTCACGGTGGAGATGTTCCGTTTCCGCACCGCCGTCCGCCCCATCGTCGCCATCATCCTCCTCTTCCTCAACCTCTTCCACCTCAAGCAGCTCGTAGTGCTCTTCCTCGTCGACTTCCTCCAGCTCGGTCGCCACCTCATCGTCCTCCTCTTGCGCCTCCTCTTCTTGCTCCTCCACCTCCATTAGCTCGTGATGATGATCGGCGGCATCCTCCTCTTCCTCTTCGATCAAATGCTCCTCCAGCAGATCATGCACTCGGCTCGATTCGCGCCGCTGCCGCTGATGATGGAATTGCTGCTCCGGAAGGTGATGCTGCTGCTGCGCTTCCTGCAAACGTTCCTCCTCCTGCTGCTGCTGCTGCTGCTGTTGCTCCTCAGTGGTGGTGGTAAGGGTACACAGCAGCGGGTCCTCCTCTTCCTTCTCACCATCATCGTTCGAGTGGCCATCGCTGTTGTTGTTGAAATGACCGCTGGTAGCCGCTTCCTTCCTTTTTACAGCCTTTGGCAATCGCTTCCGGGCCAGCAACTGTTTCGCCTTCAGGGTCAACTTTTTGCTTCTCTTGCCATCCGTGGTACCACCAACACCACTACCAGCGACAGCCACATCGTCAGCCACAGGTTCGCTGTCTTTCTTTTTCCTCCCACCGGCGCCACTTGGCTTCCTTCCCGACGGTGAGGTCGATGGCTTTCGCGGCTTCTTTTCCTCCGCCTTCCTTCGACGATTACCTTTCCCGGTACTGTTGCCGTCGACAGCCTTCTTCCCATTCACAAGCGTGACCTCTGCTGCTGCCGTTGCCTCCGCTGCGCTCTGCACAAAGTTCGCTTTGATCAAACTCACAAACGGAAGCTTTTTCGGCGTTTGCTTGCCAGCACCGTAGGTACGCTTCGGCGGCGAGTAGCCAAACGTCGACGAGCGGGTCTTTATTTTCGACGGCGTGAGAACAACCCCTCCTACTCCTGCTTCTCCAGCTTTGGCACGGGAAGAATATTGCTCGGCGGTGGTGGTGGTGGTGTGCTGCTGCTCCTCTTCCTCCTCGATGCTCTCACAATCGTGGGCTTTTGCTGGTGCCGGTGAAAGCGGCGCCTTGTCGTCCGCACCGTACGATGAGGAGGAAGAGGAAGAGGTGGACGTCGTTAGCGGGGGCGACAGTGGCATCATCGAGGGAGGCGGCAACGGTGGCCCTAGGGAGGATGATTTCCGCCTTTTCGACGACGAAGCGGCACGGATTTGTACGTCATGGTGTTTCTTCGCTGGTGGGCGTTTCCTCCCACCACAACCCGCCCTGCCCTTCGCTGTCTGATCGGCACGCACAGCCGCACGCCGATTCTTTACCATCTTGTTGCGTATCCGTTCGCTGGGCGTTCGGGGCGATTTGGGGGCTTTGTTGGTGGTGGTAGAGGTCAGCGGAACGTTCACTGAGTGCTCTTCCTCCACCTCCTCCTCCTCTTCGGTGGCGGCGGCACTGTGGATCGTTTCCTCGTTGTCCGAGCTCTCTTTCCGCCGCACCCGGATGGCCGGTAGCCGTGGATTCGTCTGCGACGGGGCGGAAGGTACAGTTGCGGGATCGTTCGGACCGGAGGGCAGTTCACTCGTCGACGGTGGCCGCTCGTCGGGCGGGTTTATGGCGGTCGAGGACGAGGTGGTATCACAGTCGTCGCTAACGAAGATGCTTCGCGAGCTGATGGAGTCGCACTCCTTGTCGTCGCTGTCGTGCGTCGCCAGGGCAACCGAACTGCGGTGACGATTCGTTACCCCACCGGTTTGCTGCTTCTGGCGAGCGTCTTCCTTCGGGAGATGATGCTCCTCCTGCTCGTTGCTGGCTGCAACGTCTTCGCGGGAATGTTTTCGCTTGGGCGGAGATGGCCCTCCTCCGCCACCGTCGTAATCGACCCGGGTCATCGTGGTGGTCGTTTTCGTCACATACTTGCAACTGTTTACACCCAGCACCGGTCCACTGGAAGGGGCGGAGGACGTTGGAGGACATGGCACATTTTCGCCACCAGCTGTCGCCGCTGTCCCTCGGCCGGGAGTGGTGGTAAACGGAACCGTGCCGCGGTTGAGACTCCCGGGAGCCAGAATAGAAGACGGCGAGGCAGAGGAAAAGGCGGGTGGCTTGGAAGAAGGCGATGAAAGTAGGCGCTGCAGCTGGCTGTTGTCTCGCATCAGCGCAGCCCGAAGCGTTGGCATGGTGTCGACCGTCGGCCCCGGCATCGTAGTACTCCTGTCCTTTTCTGTCGGCCTTTTTTCACATGTCGTCGCTGCTAACGCTTCCTTCGCCTGCTCGTCGTCGTCGTCATCGTGCTCGTCACCGCAAGTCGCAGCCGCATTGATATGGTCACGCTTTGCGACACCCCGCTTCACTCCAACCGACCGTTTCCTTCCCCTCCGTCCCGCTGGTGTGTGGTTTGCTCGCGTTTCCTCCTTGTGGTCGTCCTCCCGCTGCTTCCGACGCACACTGTCAGTCTTTTTATGGTTTGCTTGAGCAACGTCCTTGCGAGACGCTCCGCCGCCCCTGGCAGGACGAATCTTTTCTTCCACCACCGTGTCAGCATCATCGTCCTCGTCCTCGTGCTCCTCCTCCTCCTCCTCCTCGTCCGCTTCGTCGTCATTGTCTTCCCCTTCGTCCTGTTCCTCGTTGTCTTCTTCTTCCTCCTCCTCTTCCTCGGTCTCAGCATGTCTTTGCAACGACTCTTCCGCTTTGATCGCACACTGCTGCGGCTTCTGCTGCGACAACGAGCCATCCTCCTCCTCTTCCTCCTCCTTCTCCTCCCCTCGCTGCTCTTCCGGTTCCTTTTTGATCGACTCCCTCGATAACGATTTCTTGCCCCCCGTCAACGAGGAGGGTAGCATGAAGCGTGACTGCTGCCGGGTGCGCGTACCAATCTTCCGCTTGTTCGTCGGCCAACCGGTACGATTGATGCGCTTCTTGAGGAATGTGCCACCGACACTGCCCGGCCCGCTGCCCGGTCCGCACGCGGCCAGCGGTGACCCGCTGTCAAACAGCTGCAGCCCAATTACCGGCGAGCCGGACGAGATGGCCAACCCGGAGCCGGTTCCGCTCGCGACCATCGGCCGCTCCTTCCGATCGTACTGGACGATCTTCTTCACCACCGATTCGCAGCGCTGCACAAGCTTCAGGCTGAGCGGCGGTTCCGTGCCGACGGTTTGCAGCACATCCAGCAGGTCGCGTTTGCTTACCGGCAGCTCGTTCCGTTCGATGGCAATGCCTTCCTGCACGACCGACGGGGGCAGAAGTAGCTCCTGGTCCATCAAATCATCCTCCTCCAGTAGCGTCTCGCTCTTGTCCGCTGTTTCGTCGATCGCAACCCGCTCATCCGTCACTTCCGCTTCGCCCGTATCCGAGCGCTCTTGCTTTACGATTGCACCGAGCGTCGTACAGCCCTCCTTGCTGCCGGTGACGCGCTTCAGCTCGTCGGACAGGAACGCGTCCAGCTCCTGGCACAGGGTGCGGCTGTTCACGTAGCTGCTGTCCGGGAAGAGCGGCCGATCGAACTTGATACCGCCGGTGGACGACCCCGCCCGCGAACTGGCACGATCGCTCGCCCGCGAACAGGACCGGCTCGGCTCCTCGCCGTTGCTGTCAACTTCCTGATGCAGGAGCTGCTCGTGCAGGGCCGTCGTTTGCGTTGCCGTCGCCGTCGTCGCCTTGCGCGGGCTGGTGAGAATTTTGATCGTGCCCGCCCGCTTCCGGTGCTGCTGCTGCTGCAGCAGGCTGAGAATGGCCAGGGTGGAGGCGTGCTCGCGGGGCGATTTGCGCGGCCGCTCGTTCGCTCCCGCAATGAGCCGCGCTATCCGGCTGCTGTTACTGCTCGCTTCACCGGCCGCCGTAGCAGCGCTGCTGCCGCTTCCTCCTCCTGCGTCGGTTTTGGAAGAGCCGCTGCCATCGGTGCCAGCGCTGCTTTCCTGCAGCAGCAGCTTGCGCTTCTTCAACGGCAGCGAAGAAAGCGACGACGAGGGTGAGCACTTTTTCGACTCCGTCGGCTCGTCGGCAGTTGACGCCGCCCCGCCAAAGCTTTGCTGCACGTCGGACGAGCTGGGCCGCGAGCTCTTCCGGCCGCCCGGCGACGATGGTTCCAGCGAGGCCGACGAGCAAGACTGCAGCGAGGTGGTTCGATTCGATTTCCGACTCGCCGGCACCACCTTGTAGTTTAGTATGCAGCAGTTCTGCCCCAGCGCCGGCAGCGGTCCCATCTCGTACGGCAGTTTCCGGTAGCCTAGGAAAAAACCCAAAAAGCGTCACAAATTAGTTTACAAACAAAAGCAACAGAACAATAACCCTTTCCTCCTCCCACTTACCAGTGCTGCCGAAATACTCGTACACCTTCTCCGTACCGTCGTCCTGCCGCTGGAACGTTTCGTACCACGGTTCCAGCGACGGCACGCGCTCGAACGCGAACCGGTACGGTTCGATCTCTTCGCAGCGCTTGCGAAAGTTGATCCACTTGAATACTGCCCCCATCCCATCCTCCTTGCCCTTGATGTAGCTGCTGTGGCTGGCGCCGGCCATCATGGCGGCCCCGTCACCGCCGTACGACGATGTGAACGACGACGAAGAAACGGCGCTCGGTGGTGTCGTCTTTGTTTTGGACGCACGGGTGCCCGCTTTGCGTGGCGAGGCAGGGGTGGCCGCCCGCTCGACGGACTCGTCCGTGCGCCGCCTGCTCGAGGGTGGTGGCATTCGCGATGCGTCGAGCAAGTGGCAGTTACAGGAAGCGGCACCTCCGGCCTGCAGGCGACTGCCTCGAGCGGCTCGACCTGCACCACGGCGGCCCCGGCGTCCGGCGACACCTCCACGGCGTCCCCGTCCACGACCCTTTGCGATACTGCACGCGGGGCAGGGACCAATGGTGGCGGTGGCGGAAAATGTACTCGTGACCGAGTCTTCCCGGTAAGCTTTCCTCTGCCCGCGACGTCCACGCATTCCTGCGCCTCTACCGCGCCTCGACTTCACCACTACCTTCTTCACCTCCTCTTCCTCCTGCTCTTCCTCCTTCTCATCTTTCTCTTCCACCTGTGCTGCATCATCGTTGCTGGCATCATCGTCTTCATCATCATCATGTTGTTGGCCGTCTTCCGACGCGCTCGACTGGCTGCGGCGGCGACGCCGCGCCCGATCGGTGGAAGACGGACTCGTTTTTGCTGCTTCTGCTACTGGGCATGGCTGGATGGGGGCCTCTGGAAATCGCACCCTGGCGTCCACGGGATCCTGACCCTTTCCAAAGTCGGCCGTCTGTTGCGCTTTGCGGCGGGCCGCTGTCTCCAGGCGCGCTCGTTTTGACGCGATCGGTAGCGTAGGCGACGAACGCGACGAAACGGGAGACGACCGGTGATCGCTGCTTTCGATCGAGCAGGCGCGCTGGGCGGTGGCAGGGATCGCTTTTTTGCGCTTCCGACCACCACCACCACCAGCCACTGTGCGCTTTTCCTCCTCCCTCGTCGCTGCAGCTTCTTCGTCCTCGTCCTCTTCCGAATGATTCGCCATTACCATTTCGTTCGTCGTCGCGTCCTCCGTCGCCATCCCCCGGTCCGCCTCGCTGCTGCTAGTGATGTCGACCGAGTAGTTGTTCGCACTTCCGCCCTGGTACCCTTCCGACGACGTTTGCCGACCGTCGTCCGTCTCCTCGTCCGAGCTGCTGTCGTCCTTGCGCGGGAACATAAAGTTTTCCGCCTCGTCGTTCAGCAGGCTCAGCTCGGACTGGCGCACGCGCCGTATCTTCACGATCAGTCCATTCTTCTTGCCCGGCGACGCACCGTTCACCTTGGACGCTTTGCACGTTGTTCGTGACTGGGCGCTGCTGGGCAGTTGTGCGCTGCCGCCAGTGGCCGTTGGGTCCTTTCGTTGGGACGCTTGCAGGCCGGTTGCCGTCGTCGTCGTCGCCGTCGGCCGGGATGTGCTGATGCCACCGCTCGACGAGACGGTCTCCTCTCCTCCTGCCTGGTTATCGATCACTTTGTACAGCAGGGGCGATTTGACCGGCGGTCGCGTCATTGGGCTGGGCGCCCGCCATCGTATACCGCGTACTTTGATGTCCTCCAGTGTGACCGTCTTCTTGGCACTGCCCGACGATCGTTTGTTTGATCCAGCAGCGGCGGCGGCGGTGGCGGCAGGCTTTAGCCGATCGTGCGCCTCCTTCGCCTCATCTTCACAGACACGATTGGGAGGTTCCTCTTCCACCTGCTGCTGCTTGGGAGTTACCACCACCGTGTGCTGTTCCTTTGCTTTCGGCCCGACCCGTATCCGGGACTGGGCCGTCCGCCGTACCGACGTCGACGAGCCGGACATTTTCGACCGCTCGAGCGTTTCGTCCAGCAGGCTGGTAAAGTCTTCGTTCAGGTTCGCTCGCTTTGGATTCTGGCGCAGCCCGAGGCTGATGCGCTTCGTGTTTTTCGGATCGAGCCCGTCACACTCGAGCAGCGTCGCTGCCAGCTCGGTCGCGTGGCGTGTCTTTGTACCAGCGCCACCACCACTACCGCTTTCGCTAAGATGGTGATGATGATGGTGGTGGTGTTTGTTCATCGATGCTGTCGTTGATGCTTTCAGACCCATGCTTGTTGCGTCCTCTTCCGCCCGTTGCGGGTTGCGCTTGCGTCGACCGGCGCCGGTTTTCGGAGTGCCCGTTTCCTCTGGCCTTGCGTCCTCGGTGGCAGCGGGTGCTATTGCTTCCGTTGCTGGTACGCCCACCAGCAGGACCGATTTGTGCGCGACCAGCTCCCCGTCGTCCTCGACTGCTTCTTGCTGCTGCTGCTGCTGCTGCTGCTGCTTGGTGCGAAAATCGGTTATCACTTTCATCCCGGCAGCATGATCGAGGACGGCAGCACTATCGGTCGCTTTGCGTTCGTCCCACTGCTGCTGCTTCTCCTTCTCTTGCTGCTGCTGCTGGGCTCGTTCCTGCTGCTGCTTAAGCAATAGTGCGCTGAGGGTTGATTTGTGCTTCTGATGGTTATGATGGTTCAGTTGATTATGTGGATGATGATGAATTGCTGATCGTCGCCCAAACATTCCTTCACCGCTCGCCGCTTCCGGTTCCTCCGCTGGCTTGCTCAACACCTTCTCCTTCTCCTCCTCCTCCTCCTCCTCTTCCCTCACTTCCCGAAACGCGGAGCCCGATGGTTTACGTTCACTGCGACGCACGCTCACTTCGGCTGTCGCCGCCTCGGTCTGCTGTTTGCACGATCGCACCCTGCTCGTCCTTTGACCCACCACCAACTCCTCCTCCTTCTTCTTGCCACTACTATCACGGTTCGTTACACTAACTCTACTACTACTACTACTACTATTGGCAGCACGCTTATCACTAACACTCTCACCGACCGCCGGTGATTTGTCCGCCTGTTCTTTTACACTCTCCTTCTCCTCCTTCTTCCCGACCACCACGCTATCGTCGAGCCGTACGGAATCGTCCAGCGTTTGGTCCGCTTCCGCCAAAAACCCGTCACTACAGTCGAACGTGGCAATCACCGACTGGATCGCAAGCCTAATCAGCGCCTTCTTGTCTTTGTCGCCGTGTTTGTCTTTCCCTTCACACTTCTCCTCCTCACAGTCGGCACCGGTCGACGTCGATGTCGTCGTGGTGCGCTTTCGCTTCACTTTCGCGCGCGGTTGGCCCTTCCTTTCCTCACTATTCCCGTCGTCGCCTTCCTTCGATGTAGCGATTTTTGCAGGCTTTTCTTCCTCCAACGCTTGCCTCACCGTTGCTGCTACCTGCGTCCTGCGTGCTTCTTGCTCTCCTTCTTCTCCGATCGGTGCTGTTGTGTTTTGTTGTTGTCGTTCGATCAGTTCGTCAGCGGCGGCCGTCGTCGTCGTCGTCACCGCCACCGTCACCGTGGTTGCTTTGATTCGCCTCCCCTCAGCTCCGTCCTCCTCCTCCTTCTCCTCCTGCCGCTTGTCTCCGCCTGCTCCTCCTCCGCCCGCTCCTACTATTGCTTTCGGTTGTGGGGCGGCGGGGGACGCTGGAGGCTTCCTCCGTTCGTACAGCAGCTCCTCGCCTGGGCCGCGCTTGATGCGGGTCGTGCTGTGCAGCTGCTGGAAGAAGGTCTCAACAGCAACAGCACCACCGGGACCACCACCCTCACCACCATCGTACCCGTCCTCCTCCTCCGCCAGCTTTGTCTCGTCGCTGTCGCCACCACCACCGAGCGAATCGAGCAGCCGGTCAAGGGACAGAAAGTTGTCGTCGTTCTGCACGAACGTCTGGTGGCTTTCCGATTGCACGTGCGCCGCCAGCGAGTCGTACTCGATGCGACAAATCTCGCAGTAGCCACAGTCGCGGGGCGGAGCCGCAGCCTTGTCCTGCGCGCGCTTCTTCACCACCGTTTCACCACTCTTCCCCGTCGCCGTCGTTGTGGTTCGTGTGGCAACGCTGTTATTGGCGGCACTGGCAAGCTTTCTCGTCATTCTACTCGTGCTCGTCCCTTCCACAGGTGTGACGCCGCCACCGCCCGTTTCGTGCGTTACGTTTCCCTTCCTTCTCTGCTCATCCACCGGTTGCTGCTTCCGTTCGGGCGCTTCGTGCACGTCCGCAAACGGGGCCTTTCTCCCTGCCAGTTCCCGATCGGTGAGCAACAGCACCGGCCACCGCTTAAACTCCTGGTACACTGGCCGGTGGTTGCCCGGGGCCGACCGGGACTCGATCTTTACGAACCGTCCGCGCAGATGGTGCACGTGCTGGCTGCCCGCTGGTCGGGCACCGTGCGACTGGTGATGCCGATGGTGATGCCGATGCGGTCGCCCACTAGCGTCGGTCCTACCGTCACCCCCTAATCGACCAGCCTTGGAGCTATCACCAACGCCGTTCGCTGCTTGCGGCAGCGAGGCGAGCACCTTGCGCAGAAACTTGAGCGCGTACTCGGCACTCCAGATCAGCGTGCCCCAGGAGCGGGCCTGATGGACCGGGCTGTTCTGGCGGCTGGCGGCGGTGTTCGCCGCCGCACTCGTGCGCGTGATGGCCGCCCCGGACGGGCTGTAGCAGGACGGGCTGGGCGCCTGCTTGTGGTGGGAGGACGTGTGAATGGACGATGGTGTGGCGGCTTTCGTGGGCGTCGAACCGTACGCCGTTGGGTTCAGGGGCGACGAGTGGAGCAAGCTGTAGGAAGGCTGTGCTTGATGGTGGTGCTGTTGCTGTTGCTGTTGCTGCTGCTGCTGCCGGACACGCTGTAGCATAGCATCTGCACGGCTGCGTGGTACTGCTGCTGCTGATGATGATGATGCTGCCGACAGACTGGAGGACAAGTGGTGGTTTGGCTTAACCTAAAAAATGGAAAAAGAAAACGGTATTTTAAATAAAGAACTCTTTTTTGAAATGTCAACCACCACCACACACACACACATACCTTCCCATCAAACCCTACCGAAGCCGCGGTGGTGCTGGAGGAGACTGCTGCCGGCCCAGCCACCACGTGCTTCTGCTGCGCGGATGCTGCTGCACCACTGACCGTCGTGATGCATGCTCCCGCGGAAGAGGACGGTGCTGCTGCTGCTGCTGCTGATGTTATCGGTGGTGGACATGGTGACGATGTACGACTGGTCGCCGGTCCGTAATCATTTACATATTGACCGTGGGTTTGCTGCTGGTGCGTCAGATGAAGAAGTTGACGCGAGGTGCGCTGCAGCGGCGGCAGCGGCGCCGGCTGCCGTTGATGCGGGGGTCGCGCTGGATTTTCGGCCGAGCTGACGACGCCCGATGGCGAGGCACAGTACGGCGGCTGCTCTCGCTGCTGTTCGCCAGTCTCGCCAACAGCAGCAGTCGGCTGTAGTTTGTCAGTTACGAAGTGCGTAACATCCTTGTTGAGGAAAAATTCTACCGACTGTGGGAGTGGAAATGTAGGCAGGAAAAAAGGAGAAAAAAAGCATTCATTAGTCAATGTTCATTCTGCTACAATAACAACACAATGGTCATGGCAAATAGTAGGTAGGTTTTTTATGGACATTAAAGTGTGCCTGTGTTTGACAACTTTTTATACAAATACTCTCACACACACACACTTCTCAAACACTCAATTTTACTCTTTCGCCCACAATCAACAGCAGAAGAGGCAAACGCAAAAGCGAAATTTCTCTTCCAAGAGAAAAGATAGACCCTCTCTCTCTCTCTCTCTTTCATTAATCACTGTATGATGCTCCCCGGCATCTCCGGCTATTTAATATTATCCCCACGCACACATCCTCATACACTTCTTTTTTTTTGTATGCTCACGCTATACCATAACAAACCACAGCAACGACGTTCACCGTTCACCACACAAGCGCGGAGCTGTGTTTGCCATTTGCCCGAACGTCCCGAGGCCCGAACAAGCAGAACGGGGCAGAGTTTCACGTTCTCGCAGGTTTCGACGACCCGACCGACAGGCCCTCGCCTTCTGCACTACTTCATTCACACAGTGTTGAGACGAAAAAAAGGCAAGCTCTGCTTTTCCCACAGCGAAAAGTCGATATCGGGAGAAATCGATCGATTTTGGCGTTCGGGGGGTGCTTTCGAAATAAGGGCTGTTACTGCTCTGGTTGCGAAACGCACAAAGCGAGCACGTTGGCAAAAAGAAGGGAAGCGACAGGCCTTATCCTTTCGAATTTCTCAACTGGAACTGGGTTATTGATGCAGAAAAGGAAAGGAAAGGACATTAATTTGCTCTCACATGTTTTCAATTGACTCTTCCTGTCACTTTGTTTAGACGCACCTTCTTCTATTCCTTTATTATAGCTACTTAAACACACACACGTCTTAAAGCAATCTTACACAATCAACAAAGTAGTTTGCAATCGCTCCAAAGGCAACGTCAGCTTATAATCCACGATGTTTTCACCTCTTATGCGCGTTTCATGCTGTGAGTTCTCGACCGTCACACACCACACTCGTCGTAAAAGAACATTGAACCGTTGCTGGTGGCGTGTGCTCTGAGGCCCGTTTGTGACTGGGTACACACCACACAACTCCATCCTTCCCGCACTTCTCCATTCTACACACAACATAACCACACACACACACATAGAGAGAAGACTCTTTTATCTTGTTGATGTCGGTGGTGGTGGTACTGAACCTTTGCGTAAGATATGCGCAGAGAGCATAAGAGAGAAGAGATGTCGAAAGCGAACGTTGGGAAAGGAATGAAAGGAAAAAAATGTAGGCAAAACGAGCGAGAAAGAGAGAAGGAAATGAGAGATGCGAAACAATCTCTCCTTGCTTCAGCTTCCACATATAGATACTTATTTAAATTGCAATAAATGGCTTAACTTGATATAACTCACAAACTGAACAGTAAACAAACCAAATAAGTACGGAACAGTTTTTTTATTGTATTGTTATGTTGGTTTACCGATTGAACTAACACACAAACACATTCAAACGTTTCGACATTAGTGTTAGTGTTAGTGTGTGTGTGTGTGTACCAAATTTAAACCTAAATATGCTTCCGTTGTTTTTGTTTGTTTTCTTTGCGGGGGACGCAACGCTGTGGCAAGCAGTTGGTTTGTGAGAAGAGAATAGTAAATAAAAAATACTTTTAGTTTCCTCGTTATTGAAAGAATTTACTTCAAATTGTTAGTTGTAACATGAGAGAGTTTCCGGATCATAACAACTATAATGCAATTATTTAAATAACGAATATGTTTCACAAAAGATCTATTTTTTTCATAATTTTCTTAGAAGGTTTTCAACCCTCCTGGAACGAAGCATAAAGACCAAAAGGAACGCACTTTCTTGGAAGTAACATAAGAAATCAATTCCAAGAAAAAAAAACATACACACACACAAATCCCAACATTTCATTGATCATACAAACACACGCAAACTCAACCTTTTTCCTCTCTCCCTCTCTCGCCACAATTCCACGTAAACAAAACTCTCCAGAGAAGTCCACGAAAGAGAAAATGAACCAGATTGAGCGTTTGCTCGCGCGCGCAAAGGGCGAAACCTTCATCTCTCGCTTGCGTCTTCGTTGCGTTCTGCTCATTCTACGCGCAACTGCTAGCGGGGGCCGTCCGTTCGCTGGTGAGTGCTGGCTTGCACAGCACAGACACACAACACAAAATGGAGTTGAATATAGCTCCCTTCTGCTGCTGCTGCTGCTGCTGCTGGGCAAAAACGAAGGCCCGGGCCTCTGTCCGCTCGCACCGTTCCCTGCGTGCTGCGTGTCGGAGTGTGTATGTATAGCGAGATCACCAGCAGCAGCAGCAGCCATTTTTGATTTCGATTCTGTATTGCGCTTGCTGCTGGCCCTTGTGTGCTGGCGATACACTCCTCCTACATAAGCTCCACCACACAGCAAGCAACCGAGCGCTGCAGAGCGCAGTGTGCCGTTGAATTTTGCTATGCTCCCCCACACAGCAGCATCGTCATCGTTTCCTTCACGCCCCCCGTGTGTATGTGTGCTTGGCGGTGGGCGTACGTGTATGTGTGATTTTCCACAGTTTGCTCTGAAACTTCGTCGCTGCCAGCGCACTATGATGGGGGAAAGGCTTTCAAGGTGTACAATCTACGCATTCCCTGCTGCTTCATTTGCTGCCGCTAATGGATGCAACTTCAATACACACATAGATACATACAGAAACCCAAGGTAATATGGTGATGGAAGACACGGCAATTACAAACGTTGCCACAACTCTCCCCTATGGGGGGTTTTACATTACGATTACGTGCACGTAGCAACCTCCAGTGTGACCAAATACATTTAGAAACTACCCACACACACACAAACACACACACACACCAACGGTACACCACCAAACAGGGTCATGGCAAACGATAATTATCCGATATTATGTTTACTTGAAAATGGATGCCTCTTTACACAATTTGTTTTGAATTTCGTTTCAAAAGAACGACAACTTCCTTTTGCCTCCCCTAGATGGCAGCACGGGGAGCACAATCATAACACAAATTGTGCATAGGGGAGGGGGTATGATTGGAGCGACGACATTTGTTTGACGTTTGTTTGGAGCAATACACACACATACACACAGACACTTTTATAAAACAACATTCAAACATAACCTAAAACGCTACCAGTCCAACGAAGCAGGCTAAGAAACTCTGCCGACAGCACCAGTAAGGGAGGCGTTTGAAAGAACGGGGAAGGAAAATCAAAGTAGCAGCTCCACCGCCACCACGAAGACCACCACTGTATGCTGCTGAGTCAGCAAACCCATTTCAAAGCAATATACTATGGGGTGGTAGAAGAAACGACCGCTGCACATTTCCTACACACTGACACCGACCAAAATGGTGGTAGTGGCGCTGAAAATATACGCACACCGCTGGCTGGCTGAATCGACTTTCTCGGTGGTGTTGTTTGCCGTTCGAGAAATAATGGAAGAAACAAGCGCACACAAACGGGTGGTCTCGCTCGCGGCGGCAACGGTCGTGGTCGTCGTCGTCGTCTTCGTCGTGGACTGTGGGGGCTACCTAAACCCGAACCGAAATGGCATTTTCGCTCAACCGTGTTCCTTTGCAGCAGAGAACATACACTGTGTTCCCTTCATGCCGAAATCACACGCACCACACGCGCGCTGCTGTTCAGCTTTTCTTCGATGGGGGACGTGTGTGGCGGGGGTCTTCTTTCTCCTATCATCACCCCCACACAGCGCATTCTCGTGCGCAAAGTAAGTTCATTCTCCTGCTAGCGTGTACTGCCGCTTTACCGGCTTTACTGGCGACCGAAAGACGTCTCTCTGCCCCGGCAGCCACCCAGCCCAGGCAACTGTGCGCGCTAATGGGACGACACAAACTTCACTCTGGACGACGGTTGATGATGGTTGTGGCTGACCCCGAGGGAAGCTATTTCAACCTTTTAGGCCCGCAATCGTTCTTCTCGTACAAAACTCCGCTCGGATGTGTGCGTGCGCTACAAGAAGAAACAAGAAGCCGTATTCAGAGATCTGTGCGACGGCAGTCGGGTGAAGCTGAAGGAACGCAAAAGAAACCACATGAAGAGCGCCGTGCGTGTGGCTGGTGGTCGTCGACGCAGTTGCCAATCTCTCCCATACATCCATACATGCACACATTCTCTCTTCGGGCACCGGTTTAGCAACAACAACAGCAAAAAAAGCATCCCAACTTCTGAGACGTTCGCTCGTGTTCCTGCCGCCAATAAGTTTTGCCAAGCTGAGCTGGTCGACGGGGATGATGCTGACAATGATGATGGTTGCAGTCTGCTGCTGATCTTTTCTTCTATCTTTTTTGCTCATTGGGACAAACGTCGGTGCGGGTTAGAGCTTCATTGGAGCATTTAAACGGCCTTTTTGCACATCTGCGGTCGATTGTGTATGTGTTGGTTTCGCTCTCTCTAAAGGGTAGGTTAGAGTAAGACCGTCTGTCGACCGAACAAGCAGTTACCTAAAAGTACAAAAATCATCATAATAAAAAAAAGGAACACTTTCATGTTTTAATGTCTATTTTACCTTGAATCTTTTATTGTTGCAGAACTTTGTTGGCCATTCACTAATAAACTCGTGACGGTTTTGAAAAAACCTGGGCTCTGGAAGAGTTGTCTTCTACTTATGCAAAAATACACTTTCATGGTGGAGTATACTCAACACTTTAGCACTTCATTCGCCGAAAAGCCACAAGAACAACCACCTGGCATCAATCGAGACATTTGCATTGGCCTTCATCATGTTTTTTTTTTTTCTTCAAGAGAACCAAGAAATGATGCAATACACGACAAAAGGAACAATTAATTGCTATTTGTCTGTGTCGTTTCGTGCAACAGTTGATGGAATTGATGCTTACCAACGGGAAGAAAGGGAGAACAACAATGAGCAGCGGAAGAAAAATAAGAAAAGAAAAAACAAAATGGTAACAACAAAACTGAACGCACAAGAAGTTGAACAAACGAGAGGTTGGGAGGGTCGCGTTTGGACACGACAAAAGGGAAACAACATCACACACACAGGACGGGGGTATTGTGGGGTAAGAGTGTGTTCAATGTGTGTTTTGCCTTTGCTTTGCTGCCCCCCCCCCCCTCTCTCTCTCTTTCTCTCTGCTCCAGTGCGGCCGCCGCGGTTTGCATACCGGTTTTGCTTAATCTTTTGAACATGTTTTTCGGCATTGCTTCCTATTTCCTGTTTTGCTTCAACTGCTGTGCTTAAATTGGTGACAGCTTTCTGAGCTAATACAAAGAATAATTAGAAAGGAAAGTTTTATAAAAAGAAAATGACAACATTCTCCAACTCGCCTGTAGCTATGCGTACGGTAAACATAGTAAGCCATGAAAAATAACAACAAAACATTGTAAACAACGCGCGCGCCACACTACTACATTTACACACGCCAAACAGGGCCCAAACTCTTTCCCCGTCCCATCGGTAGCCGTTTTTCTCTGTCTATCACAACCAAGAGACGAGCTGTCATTTCTTAATAGCAACAGCAGCAGCACACAAATAGAAAAACCGTGTGACACAACCACACACACACCCACACACTTGAGCGTACAAAAGTAGTTGCATTTTATGTTGGTGGGGATGGTGAAGAGCGAGAAAACAATAATAAATTACCATTACAAGACGAATTACACGTCGCTGTGCTTTACGCTCTTTAAATTCATTTGGATGTTTAAAAAAATTATTTTAAATATATAGAAATTGTTTAAAAGCATTCAAAATCTCCCCAAGCATAGCAACGGTATCGTAGGTGCTGGGGAAAAAAACAATCACGAGAACAAAATGTATTGCTTCATTCCAGGTCCACGTCGAGAAAAGGCCTCCGGAACCTACCCCGAGCCCCCATTCAATTCGTGTGTTGAATTTTTCATTTAGAACAGAAACCGACAAATGTAGAAAACCTCGACCACCTCCTTCTCCTCTCTTCTCCCCTTCACACTGCTAGTGTAACAAACACACATACACAGCGCAAGAAGCATGTGAGTGAGAGTGTGTGGACGGACAACGCGCGGGACACAACATTGTTTCCGTGCTGCTGCCCAGTTCGCCCCTTCCCTCCCTTTCATACATTCCCCGTCGCCCTGTTTCTCCATAACCCCTCTCCTCACCCTCCCACCCTTTTCCTGAATGTATTTTGAGTGTTTTGTTGCGTGGCAGCAGCAGCAGCAAATGTGTGACGGCGACGTGTTTTCATGGACAAAACGGCGGCAGGGCAAGAAAACAAGAGAGAAAGACACACGGCTGGACAATTACGAGCAACGGGGGAACTGAAGAGAGGGGGGGGGGGGTCGTGTGGAACTGGGAGGAATGGAAGGGGGTGAAATTGAAAGGTAGATAATGCACGGGAAGACACAGCAGCAAAAAAGGGCGCCTTTTTCTTCCCCTTTCTGTAGCCAACAAAGTAAGCGGCGCGCACACGTAGAGACAGTGATGTGTGTGTGAGCGCCTACTAGTACTACACAACTCAACACAAACGGAGCGTTTGGTTAAATCTTTTTAAAATTGTTGCGTTCAGGGTAAATGCACGACAAACAATGGAAATTCCTTTGCAAATTTTACGCTCGCAGTAAAAGTGATGGTTGGAAAATTGCAGCGATATGCAGGGGGAGTGATGCAACTCCCACCACCCTAATTTGTACATTGATGAAATGCACTTTCCTCGCTGGCCGGTGGTCTGGTGGTCGGTCAAATTGACCTCATTTCCGGATATTGATTTCTGCTTCTTCGGCCCGTGTGCGTACATGATTCACATTCGCGCACACTGGGAGGAGTTGGGAGGAGCACAATATGCATCCTCTCGCGCGCGCATACACATCGTATAACAAAAAAAGCCCCAGCTATATCTCATCCAAGCAGCATAACTATGCTAATATACGCAACGCACATCGAGCATACAACAGCACTTCATACTACAAGAGGATTTGTGTATGCGTGTGCGTGTATATCCACTCTCCCAACATAAATGGGCACGCACGTACAATTCCACACACTGAAAAAAAAATACACGCACTCATACTAATGCATGCAACACATACAAAAACAGCTAAGAAAATGATTTCACTTAAAAAAACAACGCTCCAACGCGCACACACACAAACTCAACACACACATCTCTCGCTCACTCTGCTTTACACTTGGTTGTTTTTTTTATATATGTTGCTCGTTGCATACATACACGGCAGAAGCACACACTTATTGAACCGTTTAACTATTAGCCACTTCCATTACTACCCTACATTTATTGATTTTTTTGTTTTGTTCAGTTTTTGTTAAGTTGTTGGTTCTTTGCTTCCACCAGCGAGACAAGCCGTTAGAGAGAGAGAGAGAGAGAGAGAGAGAGAGAGAGAGAGAGAGAGAGAGAGAGAGAGAGAGAGAGAGAGAGAGAGAGAGAGAGAGAGAGAGAGAGAGAGAGCGCGCACCAATTTCTCATTATGCTACGAGGGCCCGCGCGCGCGCTCTTACTAATACCGATGCACGTAGGGCAATGGGAAATAAATGGGAAGAGAGAAACGATATGCGCGCGGCTGTGTGTTAGAGAGGTCTCTCGTTCCGTCGTTGCGGTTTTCGACGGCTCGTTTTGCCTGCTTGCGAACCACTTTGGTCGACGTTACGGCTACCTACTCTGCTGCGGCTGAAAAACGCCATTTTCGAACGCATTTAGCACAAGAAGAAAACGCCCTTTTCCGTCGAAACACGGTGGGGGATGTTGGTGTGTAAGCGTAAGCTTCCCTTCCGTTGCTTCACACTGGTTGTGGGGCATTGCACACTGAACAAAAATGCAGAGTGATATAATATTAATTGAACTCTATACAACCATGTAAGAGATGACGGGGCAAAAAGGCCGTTGGCTAGGGGGGGAATGATAATACAATTTCGATGACTAGTTGGCGGGGCAGTTTGACAAGGTTCACCGAGCCCCAGCACCACACTCACTCACTAACACCCCCCTGTCTACAGGGAGCTCCTCTATACGTTGCATGAGAGTCGTGGCATTATATACAGCAGACCCAGCAGTGGAACGGTGGAACGTTTAGCGCTTCCGTAACCATTTCCTCGCCTGCTGTTGGCACCGACGAGAAAATGGCGAATATCACCTCATTCCCGTGTACCAGCAGCAGCAGCAACAGCACCGGGCAGGTTCGCTCCGTACAAAATCCGGGCGAGGGCGAACGAGAACCACACACCACCACCACCAAAACCGGGGCCACAATGCTCGATGCGAACGAGGGGCAGGAAACAACGGGCGTGTGTGCAGCAAGAAGCTCCAACACACAATCATCTCGCACGGCCCTTCCCAGCGCAGCCACACATCATCATCATGCCCAACCAACTCAACCCAACACACGCCAGGCCAGCCGCTAACCGCATCGAAAATTCAACCAACGCGCGTCCGACCAAACGGGAAGCAACGCAACGGAGACGGGCGGTGAAGGGCAGGGCGGGGTAGGGCGGGGTAGGGCAGGCGGCAAACACACAACATACCGCCGCAATAAAAACACTCAACCATTCACACACATACACACAAAGCAGCAGCAAGCTGTCAGAAGCACACGCGCGCACACACGTTCACAAACGTACGCACACACGCACACACACACTAACGAAACATCATCGATCGAGGCGCAGCGAAACGGGCCCAAAAGGAAAGAGAGCGCAACAGAGAAATGGTGTGTAAAACGAAGAGAAAAAACATACGCACACACAACCACACACAGGCACACACACACTTTTTGATACAGAAATTGATGACGAGAAAACGGTAGATATTGTATCAGCAGATACGGTGAGCTGCTTGGGGGAGAATAGGAAAGAAAAAGCCCCCTTCCCCCTTACACACACATACATAAACACTAACCTATTAATTCACACTCGCTGGGGCCATCTAACGCCTATCTTACTGCTGGCAGCACACACACACATACACACACAAATGCTTGTAGTTTTCTTTCCTTCCTTTCAGCGCTGCTGGCTGTATTGCCTTTTTTGTTTAACACACTTTTTTCACCCACACACGCGCACACACGAACAGGCGGTGGCGTCAATCGCAAACGCACCACCGCTTTCACACGCCACCTACCCGCGCTTGAGCGATACAATGGTACGCACACACACTAAACACACACACATAGAAACACACGGTCACAGTGTGACACTGCTCCGTCGAGCGTAGCGTAGCTCCGTACGAGTACACGTCTGCACGGCTCGAGTGCAACAATATCAATGAAGCCGTCTGGCGCGGTGTCTACTTCGATGAGCGTCTGGCAGCGAGCAAATGTCTCTCTCCAACCGTACCGCAATGAGAGCGCGAGCGAGAGAGCGGCTGTACGATTCCCGCACGCACGCACACATCCAAACACACACTCTGCCCGTTTGCGCAACTGTGTGGAGGAAAGCAAAAGCAAAAAACGGAACGACGACTCGCGCGCCTTCAGTGTGTGTTGCAAGGGTAAAGACAGCAAAGGCAGAGGCTCACAGCAACGGCCTAAAACGGCACACGGAATAACGCGAACAAAGATGGCCGCGCGCAGCAAGCCGATGCGAAAAGGGAAAAATATCACACAGTGCGCACTGCCGCGGGCGCCATATATTTGGTAAAATGAGTGAAAATACATTGAAACATCAAATAGCAAATGTAAAGGACGGCGGCGACGGCGGCTGCAACTTGCTGACGAGTCAGAAAAGCACACAAAAACAAAATAATGTCTTGTTTTGATGCATGTGTGAGAAAGAGAAGAAAGTGTGAGAGTGAGATGGAAGCAGGGTACTGTTTTTTCCCCGGTGTGTGTGTGTGCTATGTGTTACACATCCATAACGAACCCTTTTTTCGCAATTTAAATGCCATTTCTAAGCGATCCACAGGTAAAAGAATTCTTTACGAGACTTTCATGATGGCTTTTAGATTGTGTTTTAGCATTTATTTGCCATTGCTTAAAGACTTGAAAATAGAAAAACACACACACACTGAACCCCTGCCTGTTGGCATTTTCTCGCCTCTCAATACAACCTTTCACTGTCCTTTTCTCTCGGACTCTCTCTTTCACCCTTTTTTGCCGATCGGAGAGCGTTTGCTCTTCGTTCTGAGGAAAAATGCCGGTGGGTCTGTGATTTTCCGTTTCGGATCGAATGTACAAATCACGTACAGTTAAGGATGAATTCGAAAGGGGGCAATGGTTTTTCATACTTACACCACCCAGCTGCTTGATGGTCGTCTCGATCTTCGTCGCGATCTGGTGCTGCTCGATGTCCAGGTAGAACCGATGGTACACTAGCGGCTTCGGACCCTTCACCAGCTGCACCTTGTTGTCTGTTGGGGGGAAAGACGACGAATGAAAAAAGAAGAAATAGAAGAAGAAAAAAAATCAAAATTTACTTCAAATTTACACACTCACAGTAAAATAGGGGGAAAATAAAGGTAATGCCTAAAACAGACACAGCAAACAACAACATCCGGAGCACACAACCTCCCACACCCACACACACACAGGACAGTTATAACCATATCCAAGAGGTGTCAATACGCGCAACGTTCTTCGTTGCCATAGTTTCTTCCCTTGTCGAGAAAATTGTGTCATTCGGTGTACAAAAACACAAACATCAAACTGCAGTGTTCTTGGGGTGGGTTTGCAAAATATTTTAAAAAATGTGCAAAATTTCGACAAAAAAAATATATGCCTTAAATTGGTTAGTAACATGGTGTTTACTATGCTTCTGATTTCCTGCTCAAAATTTGAAAAAGTCTTTAAGTAAATATAAGATTGGTTTTAAATTTAAATCTATATTCAAAGAATCTTCAAAAAAATCCATATTTGCATGCAATTACAGTTCAGTTCGTCACTTCTAATTGTACTACACGCTATGTGGAAACGAACTAATGATTATATGTTTTTTCTTGAATCAAATCAAATTACTTTTTATGCTTAAAAATGATCTAAAACTTTTGTGTGAAATTGCAGTTAATGATGGCATTTGGTGTCAAACAGCAATTGTAAAACTTATCGCGGATGGAACAACGAAATGTTTGTACAAATATAAGTGTTCATGACGCACAACGTTCCTCATACATCATCTCGAATGAAACCGTCTAATAAATTTTGGCCGTGCTTAATATAAAATACCAAAAATCCGATTGATGGACCCCCCGTGTGCGCAATAGATGAAGAGAAGCACACAAACACACTAACACTTCAGCAGTCGCGCCCTTAGCGACAGCTGCGCAGCTGTCAAATCAACAGGGGCAGACGACGGCGATTGTCTCTCGCCATCAAATATGCTCAAACAACAGCAGTACGCATCATCATCAGCATATCAACATCATTAGCATTCATTTCGGTCGATGTTTCGCAAATCCAATTCCAATCGTATCGTCTTCACTTCATCCTCTTTCAATGGTCAACGACTTCCAAAACGAACGGCACACAAATTGGCCTCTTCATATTCGCTCAAGAAATTAGCGAATCGCTCGGCGCTGGAGACGAACCACAGCAGGGGAGGGGGAGCAACACACGCAAAATTCGTCGTACGCATGGGGCAATGACTCCTAGACAACGGAGGCATATTTGACAGGAATGCCAATCAGAGGAAACCGGTCGAAAGTAAACAAAAGCAAAGCGCTCCACACACACACACACACACACACACACACACAAAGAAAAACCAGTTCCCGCGAAGAATACGCAATCAAAGTTTTGCATTCATTTGCGTACATTTGCGTAAACACTTACTCGCTTTCCTTTGGGATGCCTGAGACGGACGGTGCTGCTGTTCCTCCTGTTGTTCCTGCTGCTGCTGCTGCTGTTGACCGGCGATCCTGGAAAGTTTGGCCTTCGAGGGCGAGACCATGCCTCTGCCGTAGCAGCGGCGCAGGATACTGTCTCTCCCGCCCTCCCTCCCCGTAAGCGTTCACCGCGTGTCAACCGTTACCGGCGGAGTCCTTCCAAGTCGGCAGGCAACATCCTTGCGGCAACTAGTTTTGCAAATGGAGGACGCTCTTTGAAATGTCACCGTCACTAGCTAGTTAAGTTACGATAAGCCATACACGAAAAGTACATCTCACGGGATTTCACATATTAAATTATTCGATAGAGCTCTTTAAAGGACACTGAAAAGCAAAGAAACACAGCACACACTATTATAAGCAGGAATTGGGAAGCAAAAGCACCAAATGCCCAACTATCTGGTCGAGCACTACTTTCGCATAAGTATTGTATGAAAAACTGAACACTTTTTCTCACAAATCTTTAATGGATGATCTTTTTGCACATAAAAACACGACACAGTATTGCCACGATTAATACCTCAGCATGTACAACGACAACACAACATATTGCGCGCCATTTTCTATTTTCGATCACTGCGGCAGCGATGCTGCCGCTGCTGCTGCTGCTGTGCGTGCGACACACGGTGCCTAAATACAAACAGAAGAAACTGAACCCTGAAAACCGGCCAAAAAACTACAGCGTCACAAAACACACACACACGCACACATTCACTCACGCACACTACGCATCGTAGCTTTCGTGTGCGTGTTTACGCACATATCGTTGCCGGGCATCACACAAAAGGGAATGCTTCTGTTGTGTTCTTCGCCCTGTCTTAGCAGGCAGCTGGTGTCTGGTCAAAACGATGGGCGAGTGAAGGAGGGGTGAAACGTGCCAAAATTCGCCATTTTTGTCAATTGGCTTGTTGCCTGCCACACACACATACACACACAGCCGGGTGAAGGGAGCGCGAGTGTCTCCTGTTTCGATTTTAGTTTCCGAAAAAAACGAAATGGCGCTTCTTTTCCCTTGGAATGAACCCAAAGCTGAACGATGTGTGGTTGCTGTGTTTCAATCTGAATCAATCGCCTCTGCTTATCACCACCAACAACAAGCACAACGGGCAGGAAGGCCTCAATGTCAACCACCGACCGAGTGTGGCCGTGATTGTTTTGCTTTTACGTGTGCTCTACATTAGCCGCCTCACACACACGCACACAGCTATTTAAGCTCCATCTCCTTGGCGACTGCTACGGAAATCACTTTAGCGATAAATTACCGTACAACACCCAACACACAAACATAGAAATGCAAAGAAATGGCGGGAAATAATTGGATCACAACATTTGCTTTCGACGTAGCGAGCCAAACAATACGGCGCACAAACACACATACACGCGCACTCTGTACAGTAAATGCGGCAAGCGGCACACAAATTGTTACGCCACCGGGCCAAGTATTGGTCGGGGAAAGAGCGATTTGATGTGATTTACTCGTGCCCTGCTCAGTCCGGTCGGAATGATCGTGTTGAGAATTGCGCGAAACAAACAAACCGCTTTCGCGTTCGCTTGGTGAACAACAGACGAGCGGGCAGAATCCTTGAAACACGAAAAGTGACACTACAGGAGGAGAGATCAGAAGAGCTAGCACAGTGGTCGACCAGATGGACAGTTCGGTGGAGCCAATGGCACCTTGTGGCAGATTTGGAAAAAAAGCCGATTTGTGGTAGTTAAGATTAATTGCATAATTTCATAGAGAAGCTTGAGTTCCGACTTCGTTTCGTAACAATCTTTTATTTAAGTTAAGATTTTACACATTTTCTGGGATTTCTCAAGAGAGCAGGAGATGACGTTGGGAAAATAATTATGGCCTTGGAATACATCACAAACGTCCCGTGTGCGCAAAAACTCTGGGGATATACAGGCGAATTGAATACTCGCAACCCGCAACGCGTACACAGTGGTTGACGAGCTGTAGGCAACGGTCAAAATAAGCTATCAATGGGGGCCTTCACGATTCTAGTCAGTTTTTTGTATGGAGTTTGACAGTTGGAGGCTGAAATCATGTAAACACTCCATACAAAACCACACACAAAACTAGCCTGCGATTTTCAGTCTAGATTATTCTAGCCTCAAAGCTAGAATTAGATTCGAGTATCTGCTCGAAAATGGCAAAACAAGGTGGTGTTTACATTTATCCCAAGGTGCATTAACGAGATCTGGCGATGGAATCTACAATAAAAGTGTATGTAGTCCAGGTGGTCTCATAGCATTTTTTTATAACCACATTTGAATATCACTTTTTGGCAGGACGGGTGAAAACTTTTGCTCAAACAAGCTTTCTGGAGGCTTGACAAATACTTAAAACACTCTTAAAATCTTCATTCAGAAACAGAAGTGATAAAAATAACCTTCTAAATTCATACATCTTGGGATAGATAAGCCCACCTTTATATGACACCGACTTAGATAGCTGCTCAAAAACTGCTATACAATGCAAACAGCTGACAGGCTGAAATTTCAGCCTATGAACTTAAAACGGAAAGGGCCCCATACAATGCAAACATCTGACAGGCTGAAATTTCAGCCTACGAACTTAAAACAGAAAGGCCCCCAGTATTGAATTTTGGTACGTAACCGCAGCACTCCACACAGCATAACACGGAGCGCCCCAAATGACAATCCAGCCTACTCTCACTATGACGAGCTCAATGACAGCTGCTTCAACCCATACTGAGAGGCTATCATCGTTTCCTCCTGCGTACTGAGCAAGCTTGTTTTTTCCCCTCGCTGAGGCGAGATGATTTTGTTTGTATGGTGAGCAAATCTATCGCCGATGATTGCTCTAATGAGATGATCAAGCAACAGCCGCTCACATGATGAAATCATGGTGAGGTCGGATTTTGGAGTGAGTAAAATATCTTCTCCACATCGAGCCGCCATTGTGTTTTGGTTTGAGGAGAACATCGGATCATTAACGAATTGTTTACCTTTGTAAAACGTGCAATAATTGTCCGCGGGCTACATTTAGCGATTGTTTTGTTGAAATAGCATATCAAATATCCCGAATCCGTATAATTATAGTGAAATACTGCACATGACAAACGGTTTGTTGAAGGAAACGTAAAATCATGTGTGGGAACGTGATGAACTACTTCCCGGGTCAATTATTCAAGTACTGCCGCTAGGTAAGTGTGAAATATCAAATGAAGTGTTGTTAACTACAACTAAATAACTTTTATAACACAGAGTACAATAAATGTTCCATTACCGGCAGGCTGAAATGATAAACAACAAATGAAGCAGCGCTTGAAGATGAAGATGATGATACCCAGTTATGCTAAGGCCAATATCCGCTTGAAGACTCCCATAATGAAAAGGAAGTGCATACGGATCTTGAATACGTAGATAGACTGCGAATCGAATGGAAGTCAAGCCAAATGCTCACATCATGGTAGCAGATATGAATTTGGCAATGTTAGACCCCGCGTTTGATAATAGAACTTAATTATATTGAAGAAAACAATTCAGGATTACATGTTGGACAATCATCACTGTTTCTGAGGCACAAAAATGTATAAAGCGTGAGTATCTCTTATTACACAATATTACTGAATGATATAGAATAAGGAAACTATAAATTCACATTTGTTGGTGTATATGCACTTGTTATTTATTTGTAGGTCTTGGACGTATGAATACGTGCATCGTGCTATTCTACTAAAAAATAATCAGGTCAATGCTCTGTAGCAAGGACTGACTATTCGGCTACATGATGCTGAATAAGTCATGAAAGCCTGTGCTGTCCGGCATGTTTACGTATTTGAAGTTACGCCAAATAGAAGACTCGAGAGAAGAACTGGGGACATTACAACGAACGAAGATTTTAATAAACAATCCGTTGAGTGCTACTGTCCAATGTTAATTCATCTAACACATATGACCCTCCTGATACTAATACAAAATTATAGGAAATGTTCCATTAGGCTTAAATGAATAAAGCATCTATTATTTCATACTATTAAATAACTGTTATTAATTTTATTTAAAAGTTTAGCACATTATTTATTTCGTTCACGATACTTTGTACTTTCAAAATGCACGAAAAAATTGTGGAAAATTCCTATAAATCACAGGAAGGAAACTAACATTAAGTGCCTATACACGTTGAAAAATCTACGGGACAAATAAAAAAATATCATTTTCTATTTTTAGTTCAGTTTTTTTGGTACACTCGTTTTCCACTGCACTGCACGCCACATTTAATTTGGAGGATTTATATGTTATGGATTCGAAAAGTTCTTCTTATTATAATACATTGGTCCTTTCTTCTGCAGCATACAAATTTTACAAAAAAAAAAAGTTGTTTCCACAATTAAAAAAACAAATCACGACTTGCACCTCGTTCGTTCTTCATCATCCCTTGTTGTTTCTAGAACACCATGCAATCATCGAAGGCAACACGATATCATCGTCAATATTTTCACTTGTGCGTGGATCTATTTCTGCTTCAAGGTTCGATGCGTACTAGTAGCCCTTTAAACGACCTAGATTTCGAAGCCTTCAATGGTTTACACGTTTAATTGAACTGTTCTGACTTGATGTACTGCGGATCAAATCCAACCACGGCAGTACAACAAGTCAAAAGATGCAGTAAATAGAAAGGAAGAGTCAGAAGAGTGTACTAGGGATGTAACGGTGGAAAAAAGTGAAAGAGGGGAATACCCCTACCATGACGATGATTGCACGGATTCAATAATACCAGCCAATATTTGTTTTTTTTTTATACATAGCTTCCAAGCGATACGATCCCATTCATGCGATGAACACAAGCGACTGCGAGGTTCTTTTGAATCGTACCTTCGATGAGCATTACACGCTCTGCATGAATTCCGGAATAACAACCTCCAATACCCACCTTGCAAAAGATAATTCTATTTCGAATATCTGCTATGATTCTGGAAGTCCTTTTATTTGGAGACAGGTTAGGAATGGCACTGATAATGTAGAATATCTCGTGCATATGTATAGCCACGGAAGCTGCGATCTGAACACTCCACGCGTAGTGACCCGTGTCGCGGCATACATCGAGTGGTTCAAGCAAATGCTTCAATGATTTCAATTTTACGTCATTCGATAACATCTGCTCAGTCAATGCAATGATATAAAAAAATTGAACAATAAAATAATCCTTTTTGCGTGTATCAAAACTGTCTGAAAAATTAAACTCTTCGCTAAAAGCTCCACGTGGTTAACAATCAACGGAGTCAGCCCACCCCATGCAACAGCGCTCAGGGAAGTGCTTCCAGACGACGGAACTGAGGATCGGTCGCTTAACACATAAGTAGCATAAGGAATGGTCCGAGAAGAATGAAGCATGACACCCGTCAGAACGTGGAGATCTGCAAACGACTGAAGGAACAGCATGCCCTACTCTTCCTCTGGGGAAAACGCTATTTTGAAGCGTCCTACAAACAGCTGCTCAAGCACACGGGTAGAAGCAGAGACAGGAGTGGCTGGCGCAAGTGACAGAACAAGGTAATCGCAACAGCAGCAGCGGCACAGCGACGTAATGGTGCAGACGTAATGAGACGTAATGGTGCCATTTCAGGGTGATATTGCCAGCGCAATCAAGCAGCCATGCTCTTCAAGATAGGACACAAGAGGCTTACCGCCGAGCCGTTGCATCGCCTGATCGGGAAAAGCTGGGAGCATGAAGAACTATCAAAGGATCGGACGCTGGGTAATCAAATCTACAAAAAGAGCAAAAGGCTAGAATGGTCAAATTTGGTCGTGCCATCACAGTCCTCAATGCCGCCTACCAGATCCTGTCCCATATGCTGTTCTGCAGATTTGCGGCCCTTGCTACACATTTCGCTGGGCTTGTTGGAGACAGATCCACCACCGACCAAATTTGTACTCTACTGTTGCCACCATGAACGGTGTGCAGTGCAATCGAAGTGTATCGAACTTAATTGGGGAACCGTAAGTCTTTATTTCCTTCTTTCGTATTTCTTTCCTTCTTTTGTATTTTGATTTTAACTATTGCGACATAGGTAATGAAAACTGTAACTCAAAGGTTTATTGTATTTAACTGAGCCTAGCAGATGGATGTTTGCAAAATAATTGTTCTGATTAATTGATCTCACGGAGTGAAAACATTCGGTCACATAATGCAACATTACAATTAATGCAGCACTGCGTTGAACCACCCGATGTACGCAGCAATACGGGTCACTACGCGAGGGATGTTAAGATCGCAGCTTCCGTGGCTGTACATATGCACGAGATATTCTACGTTATCAGTGCTATTCGGAGCCTGTCTCCATACGATAGGACTTCCAGTTTCATAGCAGTTATTGGAGATAGAAACATTTGGTTTCAGTCGCACTTGTAAATCGCCAACATAAAATACGATTTGGTAGAATTTTGTTCCTGGATTCATGCAGAGCGTGTAATGCTCATCGAAGGTACGATTCAAAAGAACCTCGCAGTCGCTTTTGTACATCGGATGAATGGGATCGTATCGCTTGGAAGCTATGTATAAAAAAAAAACAAATATTAATAAGAATGTTGTTGTCAATCTCGTACCACGGGGGCGGTCCCGTGGTACAGTCGTTAACTCGAACGACTCAATAACACGCCCGTCATGGGTTCAAGCCCAGAATGGACCGTCCCCCCGTAGCAAGGATTGACTATCCGGCTACGTGGTAATGAATTAAGTCTCGAAAGCCTTATAGGCCGGCATGTCCGCGTAGGACGTTACGCCAAATAGAAGAAGAAGAAGTTGTCAATCTAAAGCCGTTTCTTACGTACCAAAATCCAATACTATCTGCTTGACCGGTGAGTGAGTAATGTTCTGCCAAAGACACGTAGGAAAGACATTCTCCGATGGATCCACGGTCGATTCGAGTTTCACTATTGCAATATTATGTTCTAGTGTTTCCGCATTGTAGCTGGGATGGATGATGACTTTCTCAATAGGAACAACACGCGAATTGTCCAATGAATCGATTCCTCCTATTCGTGCAATGTTCGGCCTACTGCCTCTTTCCAACAAACAGGATGCCGACGAAACAACACCACGTGTACTGATGAGGTATCCGTAACATCCATACGTTGTGTTGCGTTCATCTTGCCATCCTATCTCAACCTTCAAAGCGAATAAAGAAAATAATAAATTGTATAAGGAAGGTTACAGTACATTGTATGCAATACTCACAGCATGTGAACTACCATTCTGTTGATCAGTTCTGAAGTGACGATAGCGCTTCTCACACTGGTTGAATTCGTCTTCTATTGCCATCATTCGAGGATCGGTAGCTTTGTTAGGACAACAAAGCACAGTTCTATTTCCACAGAACATAACATGTTGGTTGTTCTGCAGTCGTGTGTTAATGTCTGGACAGCTTGGCTCATACACACAAGTTCCTTTCGTCAGATCGGCATACTCGCATTCGTCGCCAAGTTTCAGATCTGAATCAATGTGCACAAGAGTCGCATTATCACGTCGAGGGAGCAATATAGATTCAAGCCATTCTTTGTGCGCACTGAGCCGTATGCCTACAGCCGGCTCACCATAGCCACAATCGCGACCAAATAAATTGATTCCATCGATATAAACGCGTTTTTCACCGTTTCTTTCAATTGGGCTTCCTATCATTATGTCACAAGCGCCAGGAACAAGGAAGGGCTGGTTCTCGTAGCACAAATGCTCGTACTGCAATCCCTCTGGAAGCATGTCGGAGTACTCCTGAGCTAACCGACATTGTTCAGGCGCTTGATCCCAAACTCGGGTCATTATTGTGGTTGAATCATATTCTAAAAAATCATGAGCTAGTGTCGCGATGAAACATTCAATATTATTATCTTTGCTGTACCATACCTTCCGTCTTTTCAATCGGTATTAGATTGCTTCCTGTAATTAATAACTTCTGATCTGGTTTGGGATCTCCATACCACCCACAGAATGGTTCAATCATCCCAAAAGAATGGAGTTTCATCACAGCGATATTGTCATAGAACGGAGAAATAGAAGGATTGTACGACGGATGGATGATGATTTCCGATACCTCGATCATTTTTTCGTTCGCCAGTACAACATGCGTTGGTCTTGATCTGTAATTGACAAATGATGGTACATTAAACAGGATGATACGTTAAATGAGAGAAATAAAAGTAGAATACTTTCCCCTCATCAAGAACACATTCAGCTAACGTTAACACTACGTTAGGTTCGATGAGTGTTCCAAAGCAAACATTATTGGCTTGAGGAGCAGAGGGCAGCCTTAGAAAAAATACTACGTTGTTACTAATTGTTGAACTCACGTATGCATTCGACAAATCAATATATTCCTGACCCTCATACACACTGACAAAATCTATCATGGTTTCGCGAAAATCATAATAACGATTGGCACAAACCATCGGTTCAAACTTGAAACGTGTGGCCATTTCACCGTGACGTTGAAGAGTTTCAATGATCCAATCACCAAACTTCGAAACCTTCACGTATACTCCAGGCACTGATGCACCGCAGGCTTTCCCAAACGAAGTCACTCCTACCAAGAATGGTATTAAATTCATGTTTTTGAATAGTTTTACGTGCAGTGGTCCTCCGGAGTCTCCCTGGCATAGTGAAGGATAGAAATTGAAAAATTGCGTTGCTGCTCAATCAAAAGATTCGTAACTTACTGGGCAGGTGTCCATCTTTTCATCGCCTGCACAAAATTGATGATCCATAAGCCCGTTTCGCAACATACGATTACCTTTATCATAGTAACTCGAGCATTCGTCATTGGTGATTGGAGCGAGCTGCACTTTCAACAGGACATTTGTTTGATCCTCAGCTGAATTAGGTGATGCAGTTAGTGCAATCGATTCCATCAACAACATTCACTAGATCGTCTTACCGATTCCTGTTCTGCCCCATCCAGCCGCCAACAGCTCGGGGAAGCGTATCTCATCGTCCAACCAAAGACAGGTCGGTGCTACCGTGTCATGAACGCTGGCAAATAGAAAATTGAATTGAAATGCGATCATATTGCCATCCAATCTTCCTTTTACTTTCTTTCTTACGTGACATTTCGCTCCAGCTTCATGAGCGCAATATCGTAATACGTCGAGCTAAATCGATGCATTGGGTGGCGAATGATGTCCACTATCTTCAATTGCTGCGCAAACTCATCATCTTCGTCGCTGTAGATGTTAATATCTCCCAAACGAGCTACATCTGGTGGAACATTGCTTGACGGATGAACAAAGAATGAACATGAAAAAGTTGAGCTCTGCAATATGATCTTTGATCAGTTTTTTTTTTCAATGCTCACTAATCATTAGATGCGCAATGAGCCGCAGTAAGGATAAAGTTTTCCCAGATCAACGATCCTCCACACAACCAGCGCACACTTTGATCTTCATTGGTCCAACCGATGGCGGCAATGTGGGCAAACTCGCGCAAGTAAGCAGGGCTTCCTGCTGATGGTGCAACTTTAGATGCATCAATTTTTTTGTAGAACCGCTCCTCACAATCTGACATAGATTAGGTAAGAGACAGTGATGTAAAAGATGTTTTCACTTATAAGCTGACAACACTACTACTTTCAGCATACCATCTAATGAAGATCTTTCGTACGGAAGCATCCAATTATACTCATTATTATCATCACCTATAACAGAATTTTAAATCGGTATTTTTGTAAGCACCAAAATAGCTACGGCAAGAATCTACCTACACTGTGCTACCGAAGCAAAGGTCAAAGCGCAACCTAGCACCACCAAAGCACCGAACATCTTCACCACGAAGAAGTTGAAACTTGAATGACTCTTTCACTGCTAGGATGATGACACACACAGTTACTTATTCAATATTGAACCGGTTCATCTAAAACCATACCAAAAAAAAAAAACAACTGAAACAAGTTTTGTTCAGCCATCACCGGCCAACCTTTCGGGGCCGAACTTTGTTGATCTCTAGCGTAGGTTGCAATTTTTGCTCAAGTCCAGCTTAAAAGTCAAAAAATGAATGGTACAAAGACACGATAACCATACTAAGGCTTGTGTGGTCAATGACGTAAAATTTTTGGAAAAATATTGTACTCTTGAAATTCATTTTTCCATAAAACCATTCAATCGAAGGACATGCAGTGAAAAGGCGGCTCAGAGAAGGACTAGAAAGATTGATAATGGAAGTGTCCCGTGACCGTGCAGCACCCGTTCTGCATTCAGCAAAAAGAGTTTAGCTTGTCAAACAAGTATAGCACACAAGCTACATGAAACTAACGATGAAAACCATTCAGTTGTTGTTAGAATGGTTTCGCCTAAAACCATTCAGTACCATAAATTGTCAAACTCGTTGAGCAGTGGAAGCTTAGGCTGCGCTCTGGCACCAATCGAACACGACATCCGACTCGAACAAACCCAAATAATCATATGGAGGTGCACTGTCAGACACAAACAAACAAACAAGACAAACATGTCAAATCCCATACATTTCTCATGTTCGATGTCGTGTTCGATTGGTGCTAGAGCGCCGGGTTAGTGGCGGATCTAGGCATGAAGAAGATTGTCATAGTGAAAGCAATGTGCAGTTCTTGGTCGAAGCGGAAAGGTGAGTATGAAATTTTCATGTTTTAAGCAGCTGGCGAGAGAAAGAGAGTGGGGAGGAGCTATTTACTATTTTACCCCTGCCACCCCTACCTCCCCTACAAAAGTCCTGCTTTGTTTGCGTACAAATATCGCTTCTAAATCGGCTTTATTGTTGAAACACATACACAGAAACATTTACATCAAATTATCGTCACTGCAACACTTTCTTGAACCACTCGATGTACGCCGCAACACGGTTCACTACGCGGGGTGTTTCGGGACCACATTATCCATGGCGGTAGATGTGCACCAGATAATCCACATGCAAACCATTGTCGATGGGTTTTCTCCACACGATAGGGCTTCCTGCACTGTAGCAGTGATCGGGAAAGTTTTCTTCTAAGTTGTAATTAATTTGTAAACAAATTAATGTACAAATTAGTGTTGGGAGATTCGGGATTCGGAAGATTCGAAGATTCAATCCATAGAAAGATTCGATCGGATTGGATCCCGTTTGTAGGATTTGAATCCCTAAAAGATTACTTTGTGATTGGGATTTGATTGCGATTCGATTGGGATTCTGATTGGGATTGCGATTCGATTGGGATTGGGATTTGATTGGGATTCGATTGGGATTTTGATTGGGATTGGGATTTTGATTGGGATTGGGATTTGATTGGGATTCTGATTGCGATTGGGATTGCGATTCAATTGGGATTGGGATTCGTTTGGGATTCGATTGGGATTCTGATTGGGATTGGGATTGCGATTCGATGGGGATTGCGATTTGTTTGGGATTCGGTTGGGATTCGGTTGGGATTCTGATTGGGGTTCTGATTGCGATTCGATTGGGATTCGATTGGAATTCTTTTTAGGATTGGGGTTCTGATTGCAATTGGGATTCTGATTGCGATTGGGATTCTGATTGCGATTGGGATTCTGATTGCGTTTGCGATTGAAATTAGAGGCTGTCCCCGAGACGCTATTAATGAGGGTCGAGAGAAATCACGTATCTCTAATTTCGGAAGTCGAATCACGCAGTTTTCAGTCATAATATAGCAAATGTTCGTGTAATGTGGCATGAAATGAGAAGTTATAGTCACTAAATGATTTATTTGATTTGATATTGAATAAAGGTCCGCGTATCTCGGGGACCTGTACTAAATAGGAAAGAACTGCAAAGTTAAATAATTAAAAGTAAAACAGAATGACCTCTTTTTCCAGCTTCAACCTACAAGAAGAAGAATATTGCATTTAGAGAACGATAGATTACTTTACATCATGAACTACTTATGAGTACATGAGTAGCTCCATCTTGGTCAGCTGTTCTAAGGTGACGGTAGCGCTCTTCACACTCGTTGAATTCAATTTCTACTGCGATCATTTCTACCGTTTTGGCCTTATTGGGACAACAAACAACATTACTATTTGAACAGAATGAAATCTGTTGTTTGTTTTGCAGTCGTGCGTGAATGGCTGGACAGTCCTGTTCTGGCACGCAAGTTCCTTTTGTCCGATCCGTATACATGCAGTCGTCTGAGAGCTTCCGATCAGGATCAATGTACACAAGAGGCTGTTCTTCCGGGCGAGGGAGCAATACAGACTCAAGCCAAGCTTTGTGTGCACTGAGCCTTACACCTACAGCCAGCTCTCCATAGCCACAATCGCGACCGATCAAGCTGATGCCTTCGATATAAACGTCAGTGGCATCGTTTCTTTCGATAGGGCTGCCTTGCAATGCGTTACACGAGCCAGGTACCATGAAAGGCAAATTTCCATAGCATAGATGCTCGTTTTGCAAGCTCTGTGGAAGCAAATGGAGGTATGGTCGAGCCAGCGGGCATTGGTTTGACGAACGTTCGAATACTATCGTCATGAGTCCAGACTGTTGAATATCTGAAACGATTAAGAAACAAATCAAGTGAAACGAAGCACATAAATAGGTAATACTATTGTTTAATGAGCTGTTCCATACTCTTCGAATTGTACGAACTGTACTCACTCTTTGTGAGAAACACACTTAGCTGTATAAGTGTTCCTGTGCAGTTTCTACTCACAGGGCCATTACCATATGGATACCCAAATGCAACGTTTTTTTTGCTGAGTCTTTTATCTGATACAAAGTCATTTTTAGCAATTTCTTGACTATTCTCATAACGCACAGCACAAATCATTGGATGGAAATCGAAAAGTGTGACTGACTCGCCATATCGGTGGAGATTTGGACACCTTTGTATACACACCCGGCAAGTATGAACCACAGGCTTTGCCGAACGATGTCACACCAACCAGGAAAGGGATTAATCTATTGCCCTTCACAAGTTTCACTTGCAGTGGAAGTAATTGTAGGGCGCGGACTTGAGAATCGTAATCGTAGTTTGATATCGTAATGGTAATAAAGTTAATAGATATGTTTTTTTTATCGGTTATTATTTGATGATTATGCATCGGATTTATATTGTATGCTATGACATTAAATGCTGGTGATTTAATGTAACAGATAAATTACAAATTTGCCCCAAGCAATGGCTGTAGTTACACGGGTTTCCCCGACTGTATGCATTGAATAACGCATTTCTTTCTCGGCACACAATCACAATCGGCGTACTGAAAACAATTGACGAGCAACAGCTAATTCGCTCACGCGTTTGTATTTTGACGAATAATTTATTGGTTTTACCTGAAGCTCCGATCTGGTGGTAGCTTTTTGTTTGTAAGCTTTTCTTCACACTCTCGCCACTCTCGCTTCCGGCTGACAATGTTTCTGCAAAACCAACCGCACGTGGGGTTGTAGCTACTGTAGTGTGGTTTTTAATGAGATCTTAGTTTAAATCCTTTGACATAAAATTATGTTTTACGTATAATATTATCGTACTAGCTGCATGCTACCAGAAATCATGCCGACTTATATGCTGACTGTTGAATATTACACCGTGCGTCGGTAGTCTTGAATAAGATGTTTGAGATGAGGATTTACGTAAAGGATGAACTTCGCGCGCACACACGCCCTACTGGGTGCTCAAGAGCTACCGAATGACGCGGAAATCTATGTATAGGAGCTGCATTGTAGCTGCCTGGCTTTAAATGAGTTAAAGCCAGTAATTATTTCGATGCATTTATGTAGCTTCTTGTTTATCCGAAGCACCTGTATGTTGAAAGTATAAAAATGTGGATCCTGCATGCTGTTCGCGGCATATTGTTTACGGTTGTAGTAAATCATTCCAAAAGCTGACCTATGGTACATTGAGCATACATGTTTGTGTTTGTGGCTATTTGGGGAATGGCCCATTTGATGATACCAATGTTGGGGCGATCGTTCAGCACGGTGGCGTTCGTTCACTAACTAAAGTTTAAAAGTAGGCAGTCTCAATGTCGGTATCGTCTGTTCACTCGCGCGAAAGGATCTCCCGATCGATCAGCGAGATTAGAGTCTTCGCTTTCGCTGTTTCAATGATTTCACCTAAACAATTTGCCTATTTTTGGTTTGCTGGGAAAAAGTCTTTTTTTCTGTTCTAGATTTTGCTAATACATGCTACCTCTGCTTGCTCTATTCAATATTTCACTCGTATTGGTGCTTCAATCGCCCCTGTGGACCGGTAGTGGTTTTAGTGTTTGGTCCTCTGAATGCAATCCAAACTTAATTTTGTTCAATATGACTACTTTTGCTCAAATCATTCCAATTGATATCATTTACGCTATTTGCTTGACGACATTCTTGCTCTTGATCGATCCTATTTCCACTTTTTCTTCATCTCGTTCGGCTCGAGAGCATGTCACGTTACGCTGCATATATTATACTATCACAATGATATACAAACACACAAACACAGATACCTAAGCTAGTGATCAGTTGCTCACTATAACGCTGCACTTAAAAATATTCACAAACACGCAAAGAAGACTACACTAACGTAGAGTGATATATGTACAAAGCGAGCGATAAAAGAGGAAAAGGAGACACTCCGATTATTAGCAAACCTTTTTTTTACAATACCGCCCTCAAAAATTGTATGAGCATGAGCCTCCTCCTGAGCTTCATAATAATTCGTCGTCCCTCTCTCTTTCTGCGTCTCAGTTTGAGGAGTTTGGAGTCCTAAACCAGACCAATAATATCTTGTGAAGGAGGAGTCGTCGTATTGCTCTGATGGCCACTGATAAAGTTCGCTTCCCTTCGCCAGACAGTGCCGAGGCATCGCGTTTTATCTAAACTCAAATCTAATAACCTAAAGTGCTGGAGTAGCTTAACAAATAAATAATATTAATTTCGCCTGATTTCATAAAACCATAAGAGAACCTAACAGTTGGAATATAATATCACGATCGGCAGGCGTGTGTCGCGCACGTCCGCTCTCGGTCCACCTCGGGGACGAGAGAAGAGGAAAGGAACAAACGTTGGTTAGTCTGTGGGCTAATCTCATGGTATTCGCTGGGTCGCCTCAGTTCGCACCCGTCGTATTGCCGGTGGAACTGGAACCACTAGCCGGGATAGGCGGCGGCGGCAGATCCTTCGGCCGATCGCGACTGCTCGGCTTGGAGTCGCGATCAGCTCGGGGAGGTAGGGCTGGCGTCGGTTCCGACGCTTGCAACTGACTGTTGGTCCGGGGCGGTGGCACAACCGGTGGCTGCTGCTGCTGGTATGCCGACGGCGGCGGTATCACATTGTTTGCCGTGTTGCTCGAAACGGAGTGTTGCTGCTGATATTGCTGCTGCTGCTGCTGCTGTTCGGCCGCTTGGCGCATCATGCGCTTCTGGTACTCCTGCTGCTGCTTGATGAACAGGCTGAGCCGGCTGAGCAGGAACTGCTTGTCGTGGCCCTCGAGCACCAGCTGCTGCTTCAGCACCTGCACCATGTGCCGGTTGGCCGTCGACACGGCGTAGTAGTAGTAGATGAAGAACGTCAGCACCACAAAGCACGGTATGGCGAAGCTGGCCGTGCCGAAGTAGAAGATAACGTTCTGGAAGAACTGCGGCATCTTCATGAACGCCGCAATGGCCCGGTCCCACACCGACGGCAGCCCGCGGAACGGACCGCACGACCGGGACGGTACGATCTCGGCCAGCGCGTACACCACCGGCACGAGCGCGAGCGTGAACGAGATCAGCAGCGTCGACATGAACAGCGACTTGGACCGGGACGCCCGGTACAGGATGGCGGAGGGGTTCGAGTTCACCAGGCAGGCGAACTTCTTGATGTAAAACATCAGAAACGTCAGCAGCGCGGCGATCGCCGGCAGGAAGGGCGCGTAGAACGTGCCGAGCCAGCAGAGCGTCTGCGAGTAGATCACGTCCAGCACGTGCTTGGACAGCTCGAACTCCTGCTCGCCGATGAACTTGGCCAGCCGGGAGCTCGAGTGGCGCGCAAACAGTGCCCGCGGAAAGTTCACGAAGAACGTCACGAGAAAGTGCGTCGCAAAGTCGACGATGAACAGCTTGTAGAACTGCTGACCGACGAACGTTTCCCAGCACTGTGGCGCACCGTTCTGCTCGTCGTAGCACTGGGTGGGCAGCTGCTGCTGCTGTTGCTGCGTCTGTGCCTCGGCCACGGGCGATTGACGGTCGAGAAGGAGTGTGCCCAGTACTGAGATCGTCGTTGCGGTTAGATTCGCTACGAGTGAGGCATTCGCTTCGGGCAGCTGATATGCGACGGTGCTCACGAGACTGGCTTGTGTGGTGCTGGTACTGCTGATGGTGGTGGTGGTAGTAGTAACGGGCATGGCAGTGGTCGTCGAAGGAGCCAACGTGGTCGTGAGGATTTGCTCCACGCCCTGCTCGGACGACGCATTCAGCAGCAGCTTCTGCGTCACGTTCATGGGCGTGATGAGAAAGTAGAACCGGCTGAGCAGCACCGCCAGCGACGACAGTCGCAGAAACACGGTCCGGAACAGGCTGATCTTGATCACGAACAGCGGCGAATACTTCTCGTACTGCACCAGATAGTTGAACAGCTGCGGCACGACCAGATTCATGCACACGATCGCCAGGTAAGGCAGGAACTCGTAGAACAGCACGCGCAGCTTCTCCTCCAGCGAGAGCCGCTCCATCGTCGGGTCGGTCGCATTGAACCCTCCACTACCACCACCACCCGCTCCCACCTCATCGCTGATCGACGAGAGCAGTGGCGTGATGGTGCTGGCGAACGATATGGCACCGCGCTGGGACGCGGACGAAAACACCGACCAGGACGACGGCCAGCTCATGTACAGCGTCCGGTTACCGATGCCCTCGCTGAAGCTGACCGGATGCGAGGGCGTAAAGTTCGGCTCCAGCTCGGCCAGCGACACGTTAAACAGCACGTAGATTGTAATGGCAGCGAGCAGCAGTATCACAAACACGACCAGATTGACCAGCATCCGGATCGCGATCAGCTTGAGCATAAACTCGCGCGACCGATTGTTGCGCTCGTGCTCGAACCGCTTCTGGTAGAGCAGCGATTTGATCTCGTTGTGCAGCGCCCGGTGCTTGATGTCGGCCGACTTCTGGTTGTGGATGCAAAAGTCCCACCCGCCGAACACCAGGTTGCAGTACTGGTAGAACAGGCCTTCGCCCTCGGCGATCCGATCCTTAAACTGGCGCACGACCGCCCGCATGATGGCGACGAGCGTGATGATGTAGTAGATCGCGATGATGATCACGTACACGAGGGGCAGATCGTAGTACAGGATCGTTTGCCGCTCCGGGTCGGGCAGGTCGCTCTCCAGCAGCCTACTGGTTTCCACGGTCGATCCATTAATCGCTGCTGCGGCTGCCGCAGACATGCGCAACTGACGCGCCGTATGGTACGCTCGATCCTCCATTGGGCTGTAACCGTAGATCTGGTTCGTGTACATGCCGTAGAACAGCAGCGTCCCCTCGACGAACCCCGTACCCTGTATCAGATCCAGCACCGAGAACTGAGCCGTACGGGTCACATTCTCGTAGCTTTCCGAGCAGCACTGGACAGACGTTGGATCCGTCACCAGATCGCATGGCAGGTCAGTCGGTTCGCGCAGCACTAGGTGGGGCAGTACGACGAACGCAAAGATCAGCAGAAACAGCAGCAGGTTCAAGAAGACTAGCCAGCGCAGAAAGAGGAAGTACGCGACTACGCCCGTCCCGAAGTTGCCCTCGATCGTCTTCAGCGACATGCGCCACAGCTCGAGCTTGGTCTGGTATTCGCCCCACTTGGAACGAAAGCTTTGCCACGCTTTCCGCCGGCGCCATTTGATCTGCTCGAAGCCTTGCAGTCGGAGTTTGGTGGCATTCTGTAAGAGGGAAAAGTAGTCATCGATTAATGGTGTGTTTAGTAAGCTTTGAAAGGGAAGTAAGCATTACCTGTAGCTGTGCCTTCATTTCTCGCTTCTGTGCCATCGGGACCGGCATCGATTTGATCTCCCGAATCTCCTCCCATGTTCGCTCCTCGTTAATCAGGTTCTCTGGGAGGACAAGTAAAGAAAAAGGCATTTCAATATGATTGCAATGCAACCCCTAGACACTGTCTGACAGAGGCGAAGAACCCTTTGCCTCTTTTACAATGCTGTCCAACACCGGCCCTGATCATCCCTGATCGTTCGTTGCAAGTCAACAGTCTCAAAGGTCCATTGTTTCATTGCACTGTGTGCTGTGCTTGGAACACAAACACATACACACAGACACACTTCCGGGTAACAATTGCAGCACAGACAATGGTTTCGCTCCACACCGCTAGGTTAATGTCAGTGTCGCAATTTGACGGCAACGTCCGTCACATACGTCGCACGTTGCACATTCGTTAGCTGCCACTCGGTGACGATCTAATGGAGATCAATCAACTGGGTCTGGTGTGAAGGGCTGGAATCATGCTGCAGTTGGGTCGCGAGGGCAAGATCAGTTGATTCTTTTAAAATAAACGACAAATGAAGCATCTTCACAGACATTGATTAAGAATTAAGTGACGCCAAATCGTACAAAAGATACAACCTACAGTCAGAATGATTTCATATGAGAGCAATTCTAACAACTTCAGGGTTTTTGCTCCACGTATGATTAAAGCGGCGATGACTCATTCTCCATCCAAGAGCTGATGATCTTGCTAAATCTTTGTTTCGTTCATTGCTTTTTGCTTCGTTCGGTGCAGAACAGAATCGAGCAAGCTGATCTTCCAACGGAACAAGACAAAGAACTTAACTTAAAAGCGATAAAGAGCTGTAACTATCCAATCGTTTAAATACACGTTCTTTGAAGATTACTCTGTAGTTGAAGTTCTTACTGAAATCAGTTTCCCAACAAAACAAATAATTCAAGATTCCACAGCAGTAGACCAAAGCCGCAGTCGGCTCAATAAAAAAACATAAGATTCTCATCATCCTCACGCCACCCACATGTAACGGTATCTCGTAAGGGCTCGCATGACACACGACGACCCCACTTCTATCATCGGGAAGCAAGCCGCTATAGCGATGCTCTTGAGATAATTTACGATCCTCTCCCCGCGTGACGCTCGCGAAGTTAGTAGTCGATAGAAGAGAGCCGAAGAGAGCGCGCGACACGCACGCAGTCTGCTGGTCGATCAATCTGCCAGCCGTTCGTTGAACTACACCGATCATGAGTGGCAAGAGTAAAAAAAGAACCAGCTCCAGCTATAAAGTGACCGGATACGGAATATCATCGTGGGACAATTTCACGCTGCTGTTACGCTCCCTTCCCCACAGATGTGTGGGGGTTTGATGTGGGGTAGCTAATTTATTTTCTTTTTTTCTTCCCTCTCTTTGGTGATAGCTATGGACCAAGCTCATTAGCATTGAATGCAATGGTTATTAGTTTTTTATTTCTGTTTTTTTTTTCTTGCTTATTTGCATGAGTTGTATTTTTGGGGCGATTTTTACACCGATGGAACCATCACTTGATGTTCGTAACAATGCCACCCAAATCAACAAACATTATTTGTGATAATGGAACAATTACGACCTATCTTTATGTGAAAGTCATTTGGAGGGCATTACAGTAATTCAAGTTCTATCAGAAACCCCACAGGATCTTCTCATCCACAAGCATTTAAACTCACCTGATAGATCGGGCAGGGTGGCCACCTGCATCTCGTGGTACTGTGAGCCTCGGCGGGCAACGGTCGAGAAGCTGGCCCGCCGCCTCGTACCACCTTTCGTGTCCTGCCCCTGGGCAGGTCGGACGCGCCTTGTCGTAGCTAAAACACAAACACAAGTTAGGTTGGATCCTGCTACTGATCATTCCCACCAGGATCAAGTACTTACCATTTCGCGTTTGCTTCGACGGTAGCAGGGTTGCAATCTTCGATGGATCTCGCTGCATACCCTCCAGGTCGGCCGGATAGCTCTCCTGGTAAAACTCGCCGCCAGCCTCTTCCCATCCTTGCGTTTTGCTCGCCCTTGATCGACGATCCTTACCGCCGGACATGATTTCCGGGATCTGTTCCTCCACACGGTGGAACTTCAAACACCTGGAATGCGCGCTGCTTTAACGTACACACTACGCGTTTTACTTTCTGCAATGGGGAATAGGAACCAGTAGATACGACATGTTAGCGAGAGCAGCACTTGATGGCGTCTGTGGAGATGTCTTTACTACTTTGATACAATTCTGGAACGTCGCCAGAGCAGAATGAATAAGCGATTGACGTGGCCTGGAAGAGCGTGTACCATATCACACCCACTTCACACCTGTCCGGACGTCCGGAAGTTCGAATCTCCAAGCCCCATCACACCCGTCACTCACATGGACGTGGTCTGCATTGGCAAGAGCGCCCACTCCTACACGCCCGTAATGTCTCGTTAATTGCCTATCATCACCTCGAACTTCTAACAGACACTCGAGAGTTTGTTCAGAGCGTTTTTCCCGCACACAGCACAGCTGCATGCAACACGCACATCAAACACCGTTGCGACGCTATTCCGACCTATTCCCCCTTCACCTTCTTTCAAACCAACAAGGCACAGGACAGGCGACACAATCATCGTAGCGAGCGCATTGATGAGGTGTTAATGAGTCTCAATTACCAATTGACTGCGTTCCGGTGCTTGACATGTTGTGCGCGCGGTTGCGATAAGATAAGCGAATGCTCTGATTGAAGGATTTTCGCGACAGTGTGGAAGATGGAAGGGGAAAAAACAGACAGCCAACAACCCTTTCGGTAAGTGTGTTTAGTGCCCAATGATACTTCCACATCTAACTTTCACTCGTGCTAACATGTGGAGGAGTCATTACGGGCGTTCTATCTTATCTACCGGCATTGATCGGTACTTGGGTTTGACCCAATGCTTGACACTTTGGGAGTGGACGAGTCTATTGTTGATATTGATGTGTGTGACGGTGTCATACTATATGGTAGCGCTTACATGTTCGAATACATGCCGAAGGATCTTGTACACTTCAGCCGCATTTCAAGTGCATCACCGCTATCTTGGTTTAAAGATTGTTAGGTGCTTCTCCATTTCCTCGTTGTAGGTTCAAACTGTGTACTTGAGTCATCCCATCTTTGAAGTGGGCTCTCGAGTGCAAATTTCCACTGGGTTTATTATCGTAAAATGGGACTTACACGAATGTGTCACATGTTTTGATATCCTGCAGTAGCGTGACTTGTATCAAAGTAATGACTATAAAGGTGTGTTTGTATTAAGTTATCTGTATTGTACTGAGAAATATCTCACATAAAACGCGAATGACTAATTCCACACCAGTTCACGCAGTTCTGTGAAATGTCAAACGTCCCCGAATGCGCTGCGCTGACCTTAACCTCAAACGACCAACTTTCACTAGCCGGAACGGTAAGTCTTCCAACATCTTGCCACATTTCACACTACCTTGAGTCACCACCCACCACGAAATGAACTCTCTTTTTCGCTTCTCGTTTGCCAACCACACAGAACTAACACGCTACAAAAACCATTTGAGGGGGTTTGTACTGAACATTTCTGCACTTTGTCCTAGGTACGTCGCTCACGCGTCAAAATGTGGCATCGAACCTTGGCCGGCGAGCAAGTAATCTCACTAACAGCAGCAGCAGCAGCAGCATCAGATCAAACAAGCCCCTCCCCAGGCCGGCCATGTGTCGCCAACCTTGCATTGCCAGACGTCAAAATGCCGAAAACACCGGCGAAATGCTACTTGTAGTAGAGCGTAGTAAAATTAAAAATAACCCCCCCCCGAATAAGCATAGATCGTGGTTGCGAAAGAGAGAGAGAGAGAGAGAGAGAGAGAGAGAGAGAGAGAGAGAGAGAGAGAGAGAGAGAGAGAGAGAGAGATGAAGTTGGGTGGTTCATTTCGAGTGAACCGATGAAGGTCGTTCGAGCAGAAACGATCGATCGATCAATCGCGATTGATGAATTGCACACAAGAGGGTACACGTACGCACACTTAAACTGTCGATTGAGGCATTGAGTGGCGTTAGGGGCATCGTGTGCGAGGAACAGACTTTACAGTAATCGCTCAAATACCACAAACATTCACCTCTCACGATCAGCACTGCAATCCACTATACCGTCAGCCGGTTCAACGTCTTCAAGAGACGCTGAGTCGATTAGACTTGGAAAAATCTGAACGATTTTTATTTCCTCCCCAAAGCTGTTGTATATGGCGTCAGATACCGGGCAATGTATCGTGTTACATAAACATCCCCCTTCCAGACGTGTGCAGGAATTCAAGAAAATCGCAAACCTCGTTTAACTGTTACTTGCCTACCGTGTCATTCATCGAAACTGGCGATGTTGTTATCTTACTGCAAATGCAAATATGAAAACAAAAAAAAAAGAAAATTCCAAAATACGTCAGACATCATCGCCCCGGCATGATCGCGGGCACGATCGGTGGGTAAAGTCAGGCACGTTTTTAAAAATACAGAATTGCACAAACGGCATGGTCTGGAAATCGTGCCGGAAAATGGTCGCTTTTCTGTCTGTTCCTTCTGCCCCTCGATCACGATCGCAAATCCTGTTGCGAGATACGGAAAAGGGATGTTTGTGTAGGGGGACGGGGGCGTTTACGATGTGTTTTCCTTTTGCAGAACCAAACGGAAGCAAAAGCAGGTTATTTTTTTATTGGTTAGATAAATACACACACGCACCATGGTTTGCCCTTTCCACGAGAAGCATCTTCCACGAGACTTTGCAGCTTCTTCAATTTAATCGCTGCTCCGATTTAAGCTATTTGTTTACACGTTTCAACGCGATCATAATTAAGCGAAGAAACAAGAGGAGCAGTAATGCATGGACGACCCCCATCATTAGCTTAACAAGGCTCCACGCGCCAAGGCAGCAGCACAGAGTTGGGACATTTCTTTTGCGAAACATCTTTATGATTTCGTTTGTTTAGTTTTTCCTTTTTTTGTGGTCATGTTTGCGCATTAATTCATTTTCACAGCGTCACCGCCGAGACATCGCGCAGACACGAAACTGAAACACCTCCCAGATAAACACAACCAAGTACAGTGGTAAGCAGTTGTGTTTTGGTGCTGGGTTTTTTTGGTGTAGCAAAACGAAACACGTGCACGGAAGGGCAATCGTTTAGCTAAACCAGCATGGAAACGCCGCAGCACATGGACAGCAACATTTAGTTTGGTACCGTGTAAACCACACTCACTCTCCTCATCCTGCCTAATTTCCAACATCACACGACAACACTGCTACCACTACTATCTACTGACGTGCAGCGATGGCGACGATTAGTGCAGACTATTAGCAGTAACTTTTGGGTTGATGGGATGTTTCGTTATTTACCATCTTCACCCACCATCCGGGTTGATGGCGTTTGTTTATTGGTAGCAACCGGCAGAGCGATAATAAACAAGCCCCCGCGCCCGAGTGCAACTCGTTGCAAGTGCTCCGTGCTAACGCACGACGCCGAAATAGTCGATACCGATCGAGCACGTTTATTTTACATGCAATCCAGTCACTTCAGCTCCTTGTGCTCAATCGAACTGTTTTGCGCGCCCGTTTGATGGACCACTTTATGGGTGGTGTGGTATAAAAATCGTCCATAAATAAGGGAAGCAGCGGCCAGGAAGAGAGTCCAATGATTAACCCATTTGCGTTGGGGATTAAATTATATAGCACTGCCCAACTTGATCGGAATAATTGAAGTACACTTGTGCACGCGACTACTCAAGCGATTGGGAAATATCAAAACAGTAACAGTTTCTGTGTTAGGCGTGCTTCAAACTAATGTTTCTCAATTATTGTTGTAACCCTCAACATATCGGTTCAATCAAAGCGCACAACACACACACACACATTCGCCACGAGTAAGCAAGTGTTATTAAATTGCTTGCCTTCTCGTCGATCGAACGTACTCCCCCCGAGATTCTAATCTATTTATTACCAATCAAAAACATTGCGCTGTACGTTTCCGTTTGGGCAAATGTGTGGCCATTGCCACCGGCGCAAAGCGGTTTAGAATACGCGATGCCCACAGGAGGCCCCCGCGCGCGAGCTGCACAAGAATCAAGTAGGGGGTGCTGCTATTTTCAGCCGAGGGCACCCAAGCATTTGACATTTGTCTAGCGTCTATTTATGGGCCCCCCGGGGGCCCCCTTTTCAGCAGTTCCCTGTTTTGAAAAATAGCGACAGTAAAGAAGGTGTTGACAGTTTGCAAGCACTTGAAATGGGAAGAAAATACATTGATTCGGGAGGTTTCTAACACCCTTTCTAAAACCTTTCTTACGAGAGGTAGTTAGTAATTTAATGGGCAAATAAAAAACTTTCTCAGACCCATTTTTCTTTAAATATGGTCCGATTTAAACTCGATTCGTTGTGAGGAACTGAGCGGAAGCAGTAGCACGGTTGTAAAGCAGAAGTTATCATCCAAACAGCAACCGAGAAACGAGCGTCGAGCGGAAGCACTGGGTAAAATTATATATTGGGTGTGAGGGTAACAGAAAAAAAACTCACCACTGTTCAGCGTTAGTTTGTGTTCCGTTTTTTTTTTTTTTGCTATTTTGTCTTGGTTCTCTGTTTTAATTTCGGCTCAACGCGGCGTGTCGGCAAAGCAAAAAGATAGCGTCTCGTCGCGTCGGGAAGTAAGCAGCGTGGGGCATTAGCCCGCCCCATTCTTCAGACCAGGGAGAGAGACCTGCGAAACGGTGGTCGCTCGTCTGATCGGTTGCATATTGTGCAATTGCGTGGCGTGGCGAGTTTTGCACACACACACACACACACCGATGACTCAAAAGCTGTTAAAGAGGTGCGCGATGAAGCGTTGAAACCGTTGGTGGCGCAAACCGTTCGTTCGCTCGCTCGAAGCGCGCCGGTTGACCAATATTGCAGGCAAAACTCATCACAAATCTGTCCGCAAGGGGTGAAACAGAGACCCTTGGGCGAGTTGGAGTCGATGGCAGCAAAACTGTATTGCCGGCATGGCATAACCAAAGCGAAAGTGAAGTATTTGTAGTATGTCGTTGACTTTACTGCCAGTGACGGCACAGATGGAGAGAATGATTCGCTTGAAACATGCTTTCCTGCCAGATGTTGGAGCCAAAGCGGAACTCAAGTTAGCAAAGGGTCTTATTTTCATGCCTGTTTAGCAGGACCTACCATTATTTCATGGTGGGAATAGCTTTCAAAAGTGTCCTAAAACATACCGATGATACGTCACGAGATATCTTTAGCTTTATCTTAAAATATAATTAAGATTATGATCCATAGTAATGATATAAGTCCAAATCTCAATATTGGATCGTTAGATGTCATTGAAATGACGTGAAAAGCGTATTAGAGCCAGTTCCCGCGATATGCCACCATATGGAATAGAGTCTATATCATGTACTCAAACGAAATACAAATAGAAGACCCAAAATAGGAGAAGATCTCGATGATTATGACGTCATAATGCAGTACCCAAATGGTTCTAGGTGGCGCAGAAGAGAAATATATCACCTGAAGTTCAATATTCTACATTCTGAAGTTAACCAAGTATTGAATGCGCTTCCATTTGATAGCAGATATCTTTAGATGCTTAATATCTATGTCATCTATATCAATATCTCAAGTTATGATATATATCGTTGGGATATTCCAATATTGGGATCTTGAGAATCAAATCATAGATGCTCTCTTAAAGAACGCGATTACTTTTGCACTTATTACCTGAGCTATATATTGGAAAACGAGGATAGGAACTTGCAAAAATTCTTTTCATCTTCATCTGGCACAACTAAAAGTCTACACAGCTAAGATGCATGAACTGCTGGCGCGTAGTTCCATCCGAAACCTTATCAAATTATAGCATTTTGAGGCACAAAATCCCCAAACGACCGACACTATTTCCATTGTGCCCTCTGCACACGACAAAAACCTCCACCGGTTTCTACTTTCTTTTTGGCACAAACAATTTTCATTAAATTAACACGAACACGGACAAAAAAAACCACGCAGGTGCCGGAACCGAACTGTTTCGCGGACTCAAAATTTGCCACACCTCGAACAATGCTTGTCACACACACACGCGCACGTGCACACGCAGGAAATGAATAGAAAAATACAATTGAGCTTCCGTGGGGCATTTTTTTCACCATTTTTCGAAAGGTGAGTTAGTCACAGTCGGCCCCCAAATGTAGGACGACCGAAAGCCATGTGTCATCGAATCCCAAATCCACACTTTTGTGAACTTTTGTGATGCCAAACTTTCACCTCCAATTTTCCCGCCGTGACGTTGCAGTGGTTTTGAAGAAGAAAAGCAACAAAAAACAACAACCTCTTGGTGCCACACTGCATGATTGTTGGCCTGAGGTCTGGGGAAAAACTAAACCATACAAACACACACACCCAACCCGCCGGTTCGATGCAGCTGATTCAACACACAACCGTGCCGGAACGATTGCTTGTTTACAGCTAGGTTTTTTTTTGCCTTCGCTGCCGACATGGATCATACGATTGGCAATCAAACGTCTAATTGCAGTTCATTTGTGAGGTGAGGTTGCGAATTGGCTGCGATCTCTATCGTTTGCCTTCGTCTTGTGAGTCGCACTGGCTTGATTGAGAGAAAATTAAACGTTATTCCAATTGCATTTGTGACCACAGGGAAAAGGGCAATGTACTCTTTAGGGTGGAAAAGAATGACAAACTTGACAACATACACTGAACACTGTACGCTAAACTCTTCACAGCTTCAAATGTGGCATGAAAACATGCTTAAAAATGATAATAAAAAGCCAAAAATAAATCGCACTCGCAACGGTCGTGGCGCCTCCTTCTTGGGGACGAGCAGTATTTTCGCATTGTTTTACATTTTACGCGCACAATTACCAACCACAGCGGATTTTCAGCTGTTGCTCTTGAAATCTTTCCATCCGCACCACACAGAAAGAAACAAAAGATCAACGAAGCGATCTTTACGCTTCCTCTCTATTGCTGGTTGAGTCAATCTCACTTGCGCCATAAATTTCGCCACACTCGGGAAATTGGGAAACAATGTTCGTTGTTTTCCTTCTGTTATTTTCGCTCTATCAAATGCTAAAAAGGTCCCCTCCTCTTGTTGTACACTCTATTTGTACTGGGTAGGTTAAAAATATATTTGAATTTTATTATTACCCAACATTACGAAGGAAGTAGCGCCGAGCCGATCGCTCGGACGAGTGTGATCTTCCCTCAAGCACTTTTTTTAAGGGCAAATGCTCGAAAATATCATCCCATCGGGACACACGTCGCCCGGATGATCGTCCCAATTAGAAGCATTCTAATTGAATTATACATATTTCACCCAGCACCACAGCTGATGGTGTGCTGACGGCGAGAGATGCTCTTTAAATGGTTTTTGCCTCCATCCGTCCACCTCATAGATGGGCTGTCCCAAAAAAACAAAAATTGCGAACCAAATAGTAACGACTCACGGTGAACCCGTGGCTCAATATTTGTCACTCGCCGGTTGGGCCGGTTGTACGAAATGTTTATCGTGCTCGTTGGCAGGGTATCGAGTGGAAAAAAGAATGACCGCGAAAATACAAAACGCAACGAGCAGTATATGGCAACGGGGTGCGATGTTTGATATGGCAAATCATTCGTCACTACGCGATCCGGTGGGCTTGCGTGGTCGCCATAACGCTTCGCTTCGGCGGTGCAGTGCAGGGCAGAGGGGAACATTATTGGACTGTACGATGCGGGGGAATGTGCAAATCGTGACATGCGTGCTGATTGACATGTGATAGAGTGTAATTACGACTTGGAGAGACGAGCGCTTTAGGAAGTTTGTTTGCTTACGGAAGGGATGGTTTAGAACAGCAAATAGAGTTCTTATCTAAATCCACCATGTGAAGGAGGTAATACACGAAACAAGCTTGTAGATAATTTGTCTTCCGGAAGTTGTCCTATTTTTTCCTAAGGTAATATTTTGCTTAAAGAAATTGAATGAGCGACAAGAATCATAGGTTCGTAAGCCTAGAAATAAACCTGTGATTCAAGCGACTCAGTAAAACAATATATATGAATTGAGCATCCTAAAAGACGCACCCGTCGCTTGACGATGAACTTATATTACAATTATTTGATGAACTAGTACTGCGAAATACTTTCACATACAAATATATTTTTTCGAGTGCAGAAATACGAACAAACCCCCCTTTGTAAAGTAAACTTAAATAAATAAATAAACAAACACTTTATTGCTAATTGTTTCAGCCAACACCTGGCTCAAGTGTCATCCGATACTGTATCACAGCGACAAACAAAAGCTTCTGTTGGCAAAAAAAAAACAGTTTCGTGAGAAAAAGTGTCATGCTCTACGAAATACATAGTGTGTTTTTATCTTTCTTTCGATAATTCTTGTTGTATAATGCATTTTTTTCTTTAAAGAATTTGCTTTTTTAGCTTTTCGCATCGCTAGCTGTTTGTACCGGAAACGGGATCATATTTACACCAACAACAAAAACTGACTGCAAATTTTGCCAAGCCACGAACCCGATAAAGACAACAGCACGCGTGTTTGGACGTGTGAATTGCTTGTGCAAAGCATCGAGAAAGACACCAAAAAGTGCTTCACAAGCGCAACTTTGATAGCAAAAGTGGACGGACCGAAGTAGTGAAGGTAGAAAGCGAAGCAATGACTCCAACGAAGAAACAGAAAAAAACAGACAACCGAAAAAAGTGAAACAGCATAATTAGTGCTATTAATCATGCATACAGTGAGGGGGAGGCGTCAATAATTGGTGTGTGGGTGGAGGTTTTTCTTTAGTTTGTTGGCGGTTAAAGCGGTAAAAGAGAGCAGATAAAAAGGTGTTGCTAGAGACGTAACAGAATCTCAAATATTCTGGACATTCTTCCTTGCAAAGTTTAACGTTTCCTTAATGTATCACATTTTAAATTGAATCTCTTCTCATCGCACAAATATATTCCTAAGAACAGTCCAACATAATTGATAAGGTCAAACGGCTACTTCCCAATGCGCTTGCCGTGCGAGTAATTTAGCGATTTGCCGCAAGGAAGACAGGAAACATTCATTTTAAACTCGTCGCACAGACGCATCCACGCAGACGGCCCAAAAGACTTGGTCCTATTTTAAGCGCATCTCATTGCCAATCATCCCCTCGCTGCGGGAAGACGGCCGACGCACAGAGGCAAGGTTCACAGCCCGGAAGGTCATCCTGGGCCATACGCGGATGTGGAAGGGAACAACCAAACCAACGACGGCGAGGTGCACATAAAGCCGTCGCTGGTTTTAGCATTTTATGTTTTTATTCCTTTCTCCCCGCCGGCGATGCAGCACCGACCCAGCTAAAGATGCAGCGGAACTGCCACCGCACTCACGGGAGGGACAGCCAACGGACTGTTTTGCGAGTTTAATCTCGCAACACACACACACACACACATGCTGCAGCGGATCATTCGCACATTAGATCATCGTGTGTGAGAAGACCCTGACTAACACGGCCTGTGTCACGAAGATGGCAACATGGGATGATAAATTAAACGCGCTGTAAGTTAGGGACAGGAATGGAGACATTGAGGGAAGCATGTGTCTACAGGCAGGCAGAATGGATGGAATAGAGTTTCAAAGGGAAGAATCGTTTCCTTATCATACTGTGAGATTTTTGAGTGATGCAGTAATTTTATTAATGCCGCAAAAGTATTTACATTACGTAAAGTTCGTCTGTAATAATGATCACATCCAATCAAACCAACTTTGGTTTGGATTGAACCGATAGATGGCGCTGTACGAAACACTTACCAGTGATCTTGTTTTGTTTCTGTTGAATTGATGTGTTTACCAACCAAGAACAAATAATTGCAATTGAACCAAACTCTCAACAAACCGTTCTGAGGAAACCCTTTATAATGACGATCGTTGTGGCTTTAGATGCCCTTTTTACTCGTTATTCCCTTTACCGTCTATGTAGATCAGCTCAAACCCGCGATCGCATCACTTGGTACTACCAACAATCACTCGGTACAACTGCGAGGGTAGGGAGAGTAGTATCATCATCATTACTGTAATTCGCGAGATTACCATGTACACCACGGCTACTCGATGGTACACGGATGTATCGCGGAGGTCGCTGCTGATGCTCTCTACCAGCAACTAATAATAACAGCGAAACGTGCTATGACAAGGAACGACGAGCAGGAGGATTTACATTTCACCCGGCGTTGGATAATACCGCGCGATAAGTGTAGCTTTATCTCGTTTACCACAAACGAACCCACTTTGGGCGAATGTTGTGGCGTAGTATAGCGGCTAGTTCGGAGTCGGGATCAAACCCACCAGCCGAAAGACCTGAGACAATTCAACCACTGTGCTTGGCGCAGCTGATCAGCCACGCCGGAGCACGTTTTGCTTGCTGCGCCAAGGTCCAAACGGTTGATAACGGAGCACACACAAGCAAACAAACAGGGCATTTATATTTCTATGGTTGTTCGAAGCAAGAGCCACAGCAAGAACTGCGTCCACGAGCTTCACTTTTGCCTCGTCTTGTTTTTTTTTGTTTTCGCTTCCGTTTGCTCTCGTTTTCGATGCGCAACATACGCGGCGCGTGTGGGTGTAAGTGCAGGCGGATGAGTGCAGTCCGATTTGTGCAAACGGAGCATACAAAGAGAGTGGACCAAGCATTTGATTGAAGAGTGAATGAGGTCGCATTTCATTCGCTGACGGTTCATTTCCGCGTTGCGGCAACGGAAAGTGTCAGCGATTTTTTTAAAGGGATTGTGTGAAGTTTGCATGTCTGAGTTTGAAGTCTGAAGGAAAAGGGTAGGCCCTAGGAAACTAGAGCATATGTACTCTAGGGGTAATCTAAATTTGTTTTTCTTCTTTAATTTTATATATTTTATATTTTATAAATACATTCTGGAGTGGATGATCTTGAACTGTAAGCGCTATTAGTCGTTATCAAACATTGAAGTTCGTTTCAAATTCTTCCATATGATATGCTGCCAAACGTATTTCCAAAGATGAGGATTTAGTCTGTTATTCGACATAGTTGTTCTTATAGCATAAAATGTATCTATCATGAACCAATTTTGTGTATTCCAGCAGTAGACTCAGGACTCAGGATAGCTGAGAGGTTATATGTTCTGTATCTTCTGTGAAGAATCTTCTTTCATTGTTGATGTTAGTCCAAGATATAGTACTCTTTGACATTGCACCAACATAACAAAAGGTTTTGGAAAACATCTAACCACAACCATCACTCTCATCATCTCAACAAATTGAAAAATTATGAAAGGTCCTTTAATCTTCTCTATCTTTCAAGTCTCCCAAATCCAATAGACACACAAGACTATTAACAAGGACTTGAGGATGAGAATCCGATTATTCAGAAATTGCAGCCCAAATGATGAATTCCTACTGCGATTACTAATCACACAGACCAGTTAATAATACCTCGCATTCTAGAATGTTAAAAGAATTCATTTCGAGTTTTTGTTACCTCAATCCCTCTATGTCAATTTCACGCTCAAAAGTCAAATAGAATTATTCGAAAAGAAGTTTCTAAAGCAACAGATTAGAGATTAGAGCTCCGTTGCCATCACTGGAGAACTCTCTGGAATATTGAATCTCGGCGACTAAAAAAGAAAACTGACAAGCCTTCTGCACGAAAGGAGGTTGTTGCCTTCCACCAGCTAATCGCAACGAGCTTATCACAACTCTTTTTCCCAGCATCGCCCAATGATCCCGCTCTTTTTGAGGTCATCGTCATCAGCAAACGATTCAATCCAACGAGCTATGAATAATGTACGCCTGAGAGTAGATTTAATGGACCGCGACACATATCTCCTCCACGTGGTGGCACGCTTCCTACCGAAGGCATGTAATTACAAACCGACCTGGTGCTTCCGCCACAAACGAGCGGATCGTAATTGTTTCGTGCATCTCTGGTTCTAGTTGCTCTAGAACTGGTTTCCACATCGGGCCCAACAAGCATGTAAACATGTAAATAGTTGGTGTTTGAACGTTTGATAGATTTATTTGAACGCCCTTGTCTACCCACCATTAGCATTTAATTGGGTCGTGGCTACAAGATGTGCTTTCTAAGGGCGAGATCTTGCTACAATGTTCCCAGTTGGGCCGGGATAAACTTGTTCCAACCAGAGCCTGGAACTAGAACTGCATTCGTTTCACCAAACCTTGCAAGAATTGTTGCTCATATGATGTTAAATGCTGCTGCAAGGAAGCAAAACATATTCATCTTACCACGTATCTCACTGGCCTCCCGCACACAAAGGTGTGCCGTACCGCGGTGTGTTGGCAAACGGTTTAACTCTATATGCTTTGTTCTCGTTACCCCCTCCCGTCGATCACTAGATCGGCGCTAGATTGCTTCTAGATGCCCAAGGCTACCCCTAGTGGGGCCCACACGGACACGAACCGGCGTGTGGCATTGGCTTGCAGTTGCACAGAACCTGCAGAACGTGCACCACCACCACCACCACCTTGGCTGTGGCACCTTGGGAATGTGGTCCAGCCGTTTGCTTCCTTGCTTGGGCGTTGCGCTTGAACGGACTCTGGGCACTGGTTTTCACTAAACTTGCATTTTTCAAATGCTGGCTTCGCCTTTCTTTCTCCTCGCACTCACAACACTTCAAGTGGATTTACTTTTCAGCTTAAATTAACTCACTAAACCGGTCACAACGGATACGCGCTCACATACATTTCATCACACAGACACACAAACTGGGACCTTTTTACTGCTGCCCCTTCCCCGCACCGGTGGAAACCGCAGCTCGCCGCCTACTGTGCATTAGAAACGCGTCCCGGCACACCGCTGACGGGCCAGCGGACGACAACAACGACGAAGGCATCATGGTGGGAGCAGCTTTATTTTCCGGTTTTTGTTCTACTTTTTTGCCCCGCACGCGCACACATTGCACAGTGAGCCCTAAGGAAAGGAACTGCTCCTGGTGCTGCTGCTGCAAGCGACGAACTCTTGCATCGTCGGACCAGCGCAATCTGCAAGGTGTGGTAAACCGCTGCAGGAAAAGGGTGCAGAACTCCCCCAACTCGGTTTTCGCACACACACAGACACACAAACACACCCTTGGAAGCGATGCAGCACTTTTGTTGTTGTCGGGGTAAAGAGGAGCTCTTTTTCAGCACTTTTGGGGGAGTTGGGGGCAAAGCAAATCCTTTAACTGTATTGCACTGTAACACACACATACACGGACGGGATTAGGGATTAGGCCTTACGGAAATTGCATTTACATTTGCTTGCGGAGGAGGAGGGAGCTATTTCACACACATTTAGCTTCACCTTTTTTATAATTTGCAGACTTTTCACGGCATTCTCTGAATCACTCTGCCATTATGATGGCTTTTTTCACTCTGAGCACTTGAGCACGGACAGCCTCCTGTTGACGGGGAGCGGGCCTCCACTCCCACCACCCTTCGCTCGCTTCAAGAGCCGATTTTCACGTTTGCTTCCAACGCCGGAAATGGCTTTCGGACGCTCCCTCTTTTCCTCATCCACTTCACAGCATCCACACACACACACAGAGACGGTTGAAAGAGATATTCAACACTTCTTTGCACAACTTTTGCTTCTTGTTTGGACTTTTGCCTTCACAGCCGTCTTAGCGGCCAGAGAACTTTGATTTACTACAACGTTGTACCACTTCTTTCGCTTCGCTTCTTTCGGCGCACCTCGGAGAAAAACACACCATCAAAGGGAGCTTTTCCGCCAGCATCCAACACAGACACACACACACACACACGCGGACAGGAGCGAGAGTAGAAATGATGGCGATGAAGCCCTTTCTCTTCTCACGCTATACACGTATACACATGCGCGCCACTCACCTCCATTTCCCCCACACCGCTCTTCCCTTGCCCGGCCAGCGCGTTGCCTGGTGCCCAACAGCGGCCTGTGTTGTCGTTGACACAATCGAGCCCACCACACACACGCAAACACAAAACACACAAAACTCTTCCCCACCGCGAGATGGATACACAGACACACACCACACACGGCACAGGTGAAAATTTTGCTCTCGGCCCGAAGAGGATGGATGGAGAGATGCGTTCTCTAACCACCGTTCACAGGGGTGGGTTGAACACAGGGGGTGGCTTTGCTTTTGCTGCCAGCCTACGGTCAGGGATATGCTGCGATTCAGCACAACTTCTTCTTCGCTTGATGCTGCCGCTTGCAAATCCTCTTGCGGATGGAAGCTGCTGCTGCTGCTGCTGCTGCTGCTGCTGAAGAAGAAAGCAAAACCCGATACACACAGACCTGCGGACCGCAAAACAACCCCCTGTAGCCGTCGGCGGATCCGCTTGTTTCGAGCGCGAGAAACATAATGAAGAGCGGACAGCCGCGCGGCTTTGAATGGCCGAACGGGAGAGAGCGAGCGAGCGAGCGAGAGAGAGAGCGCGTACGCTCGTTTGCGGGAGTAGTTTTTGAATGAAGCGAGGGGCTGGTCGAAAAGTAACTTTTGGGTGTTGTTTCTTGTATTTATTTGGCTTTCTTGTTGACATCACATATTTTGGAACAGTTTTAGCGAATCATTTCCTTCTTGAGGATGGTTCCGTTTTTGTACAAATTTAAATTAAATTTAAATTACTTATTTAATACTTTTAAACCGATTACCTCGTAGGAGCACAGTATTTTCAGCCTCTTTTGTTTCACACAATTTCCCCATGCTAACCCTTGTCTGAGGGGTAGGACTTTGCGCCTTGGGAAATGTGAGCCGCAAAAGCAACATTTTAAATTTCCGTTGACATTCCAACAAGAATAGAAGTTGTACAGGTGTCCCCCGAGATACGACTGTATTTGGGACCGAAAAAAAGTCCCAACGCAAGGCGTAAGTCGAAAAAGTCGTATGTCGAATATCTGTCAATGTAAAGTTTATAACCGAAGTTGAAGAGTCGAAATCTATTATATCGTGTTTTTTATTTGAAATAATGTTCAATAATGAATTAATTTTACACAAAAAGTCGTTTACACGATATAGATATTCAATATCGGGTAGTTGTGAAATCTTTGGAAATGTGTGTGTAACGGTTATCAGCTCAGAAATTCAAAAATATACATCAATTTCTTCTCGATGACAACTTTTCAATGTCAACATCAAAATCGTCGTATCTGCGAATCGTCGTAACTCGAGAGGGTCGTAGCTCGGGGGACGCCTGTATTTGTAATCTGTATTAGCATTTTTGTTAAATATAAAAATAAACAAACATGTTATACCTTTAGAAAACTCAACACAGGCTTTTTTGCATGTAAAAATACAATTTTTATTCGACTGTATAAAACCATTAAACATAAAGGTGGCATGAATAAGGGGGAGGAAACGTGATCTTCCATCTACCAAAACCAAAAATCAAATGCTGTAATTTTTTACACGATTATGCTGTTGTTGTTCTTTCTCCATTATAGTTCTTATTGTAATCGAAACGAAACGGGGTACATTATTTTGTTCCAAATTTGAAAAATAAAAATTAAACCTTCCTTAACATTACTGCCAATAAATGTGGGGCGCCTTCTAACTCAACTGCTACATTGAACATTTCTTACTCACTATCAATAATAGAATGGTGTGAAGATGTTTTGAATTTTTGAAATTCAATCGTTTGTTTTTTTTTTAATCATATAAAAACTGTTTCAATGTTTACTTCTAAAACGACAAGGTAAGGAATGGGAAACAAAATGGCCCAAAATGGGCCTGGAAAGCGTAGCTAGATAGACGAAAGACAGACAAACAGACAGACAGATAGGGAATGAATACGTTGTGGAAAATGTTGTTTGGATTACATGAACGACGATTAAATACTGAATGAATACTGTAGCGCTGGAGGAACACTTACGAATTACAGTTGAAAAGGTGATTGTTCACAAGCATATATTCAAAAGGGGGGTTTGGCGCTGGACAAAAGTCCCGATCGTCGATCGATCGAGGAAGAGAATTGGAATGCGTATAAGTATAAGCTTTGTTGTAAATATTGGAATGCACACACGTGGCTAAATAAGCGTGATTTGTTTGGGATAAACATGTCACCGGCACACTATAATACAGCGGATGGTTGGCGGAACAAGCGAATTGTGATTAAAAAATAAAATAAAACGTCTGCTTAATCTACATTGGAGCTGTTAGAATACAGGTGATGGCGATAAAGGGGGGAAAAGCTACAAAAATGGAATTAAATCCACATTTCTGTATTTCCCCGCTCTTCGCTCTACTCTCCTACAGCTTGTTTTCCTTTAGGGTGTACGTTTGAGTCTTTTTATATGTTCAATTAACGGCCTTAATTCCTTCTGTTGTGTTTTCTAATTCTGTTTTCCACCGTTCTTATGAAACCACCGTGTTTTATCGTTCGATTCGAGGAGATCACGCAAGCGACCCGAAAACGGTACTCGCCTGCCATTGTGGGAGAACGGGGGGAATGTTATTTGTGTATAAAAAATAAGATTACCGTGCACTCTAAACACTCCATTCTACGCCCTAATATTGTGGGACTCGAGCTGGACTTTGCTGTGCCGTGTTATTGCCCTTTCCTTTAACATTACTTTCAATCGATATAAAAAATATATATCCTTTCTCGTTCTTTCCCTAAGGCGCCTTCGCCAGGTTTTGTCTCACATTGCTTCACCTTTGTGCGTCGTTATGTCGGGGTTTTTTTTGGTGAGTTTTATCTCGCAATTATTGTTGTAACCATATTCTTCTACCTTCTGCTCTCTCTCTAAGGTTATCACACTGGAATGTAGATTATTTTGTCTTTTTTGTCTTGCTCTTCAGAGGTAAAGCTGTGTTTAGTGTGTGTTCTAAGTTTGCTTTAACGCTCTAGAAATTGTGCCTTTTTTTCCTTCAGTTTTAATCAACTCTAGTAATGCCATAGTTTCATTGTTCAAGCACTTCACCAGTTTCCTTCTAATCGATATGTCTCTTCTAACCATTCCCATTCTTCAATTCTGTGCGTACAGTTTATATGTGAATTACATCAAACGAGCAAAATGCCAACATTGAGCATACACTCTTGGGCACAAAACTGTTGGCAGTGCATTGTTATGTGCATCGTTTTGTTGTGTGTTGCTTATTGTTACCTCGTCAGACTTTTCGGGGAGGGGGTTGTTAGAGTTCGTTTTGCTTGCTTGTGCATCGTGTTAATCGTGGAATCGTGTCGCTGGCACTTAACGCTACGCTGTACTATTACTACGCTCCATGCCAGGAGTATCTATACTGGGCAAATCGACGGGCAAGGGCCTATGTTTAAATCTTCTACTGCGCTGAACAAAAAAAAAACAAGCGATAGCGATACGGTCAAACGAGAAAAGGAAATAGCATTTGGAAACTTGAAGCGCCTTGCATTGCGCTGGACGGAATGTGGAAAGTAAGTCAAGTAAGTTGGACAACGCACCACAGCAATCTTTCTAATAAAAAAAGCGATCTGTGTGCAGTGTCTTGAGCTGTCCGAGGAAGAATCTCCTAAATCGAAGCATCCACACAGTGGTCAATCAAATTTCGATTAGTGCGCTCGAACGCAGTGTTGCCGAGACGCAAAACTTAACATTAACAGGGAAAGCAGGGAAATTATCAAATTTCTAATGGTTCGTCACGAGTGCCAACTAACGCAGGAGGAGCAAAAGGATGGAAGCGCGTGCTCAAACCGGACCAAATTTAAACGTAAGCCGCTCGTACAGCCGCACCATATCCGGTGGCCTTGCGATGATGATGGTTTTGGGCCCACCCTCAGGTGCTGTGCTCAATGTAGATCTCCTGGGCCGTATCCTAGAACCGGTCCTTCGACGCCGCACTGTACTCCATCTCGGTCAGGTTCTGGATCTCCTGCAGCTCCTGGAACTTTTCGTGGTCGCGTATGTGCGCGTAGTTCGCCGCCAGACACATCAGATAGTGCACGAAGCTGAGAATGATCAGCAGACAGGAGACGGTGGCGAGGATGAACATGATTTCACACTTTTCCACCCCATCCTTGCAGAACGCTTTCACCTTCGCCGGTTCGCAGATTTTCATATCCTCCTGCTTGACGCCATCGGGGAACATAAAGTCTAAAATGTGGAGGAAAACAGAAAGGAATGAATTAAAGAGCGATTCGGTGCATTTTTTTGCTTTTTGCCACTTACAGAACTGCGTCAGATCGATGCAATCCCGATGCGTCTGTACGTTCGTGTTGGCGCACATGTTCCAGAACACGGTAAACACGAACGTGACGATCGACAGGAAGCAAAGGATCAGTATCCACGCAATGTTGAGCACGTACGAAATGGCCATAAAGACGGCACACGAGATGCGGCCGCCGACACGCGAGCCCCACGCCCGGTACACCTTATGCCGGGTGGCACCGGTCGCCAGGAAGCCCACGAACAGGATCATCAGCCCGAGCGCAGCCATCGACGCACCGATCACGACGAAGATGATCTGTACCGCTTCGATCCACGGCAGGCGCAGATGAAACACCTGATCGAGCATGATGATCGCGAGCGAGGTACCGCGGAACATGGTGCCGCAAAACACGCCGACTCCGATAAGGCACATGACCGTCGCGATCAGTGTCGCGTACGGTATTCGCGTTACGCATGACTTGCAGCAGCCGCCTGTGTAGGGTGGAACGCAAAACGCAGAGCGAATTAGCAAACGTGTTTTGGTTTGTGCAATGGAAACGGTTGCTGGTGGGATGGAGTATGTTTTTAGGTGCGTGTTAATTATTTACTCTGAAAACGGACAAATGAAACATACAACGCAAAACAAATAAATGACAACTTGACACTAATTACCTACAAAATGAAAAGTATTAATAAAGACGTCACGAGCGATCGAAATTAGATTTTTCACATATATGCAGTCTTGTTTGCTCTTTGTCTCGTTCTAATTCGCTAATAATTAGAATAAATGAATCAATTTAACAATTTCGCCTCCGGGCGACTGATAAAGAAAGATTGTTTGTACAATTAGCCATATCAGCAGCACATTGTATCAGTTATCAACCAAATATATCTTTTAAAAAGTGTACATTTTCCATTGAATGGCACTTATGACAGTAAACTATGTTAAACCATCATTGCCACCAACACGTGTGAGAAAATGTATAGCAAGAAATACGGCCGTTAATCGATTTCATGCACCACCGCCGAATTCAACCCGCCCTGCTTCGACTGATACAAACGAAACACGTGTTGGTACCGTTTTTCGGTTTGCAGAAAGCAATGGTCGGGTACGGTGCACCGGCGTGAGGTAAATAAATGTATGCGCTCCGCCCTGTTTAGCACGCAAGCGTTAATCGTTTGCGGCTGTACGGAGACAGGCATTCGAGGCGATTTTATCTTTGTTATGATTTCGGTCACCGCATGGACTCGATGACAAATGCTGCATGTTTATCGTGCTTTCGTGCGGTTGCTCGTACGTAAACGCTCTTTCAAATGAGGCTGTGCGTTATGATGGCCCGTGATGCTTCCCAAACATAAATTATGTATCGAACGATGGCTTTGAAATGAATGATAATAAGCGGCTCATTTATCACATAAGCTGTTGCTGTTGCGGTGCGGCCTAAAATATATGAGAACATGAATTACTCCAACAAAGAAGCGATGATACATGAGTGGCTGATTGAACACAAAACGGACGGGACACACACATATAATTGATGTTCTGATGCTCCAATGTAAATGATGAAATGGAGATTGTTCTCCTCTAATTGTCCTCTTCCCACATAAACCACACAGAGTTCCACGAAATGATCGGGGTGCATCGGTGCTGGTTGCAGATGGACGAGTGCACACACGACACAGATGAATCATCTGTGCCGCCCGGTTGGCGAGACGCCCCGTCCGCACAACAGCGAGTGCGCGGAGGAGAAGAAGCATTTGCGAGCGTATACGAAGCGACATCACCCCCAATCCGGGGGAGTAAATACCTTTCCGCGGTGGTTTGCCGTGCAGGGTCGTTTCCGAGTATCGATCCACCGATAAGTTGGACCGATAAGGTATGCTTCGGCGCTGCAGGGCTCCCTGTTGCTGCTGCGGCAGCGTGTTGTAGGCACGTGTTAGCGCCCCGTCGTCATCGAAGTTGGTCTCGAGCAGAAAATCGTCCCGTATCTGGCCGGTCGGCGTTCGGTTGCGATTGCTGGTCATGTTGTTGCTGCTGGCTGCGGGTAGGTCAGGTTGCGTCGTGGTGGGATGCTTCCGGTCCGAGTAGGCGGCGGTACGGGCTGTCAACCGCCCGCTAACGGTTTGAACTGTAACTGCACACGTGTGTGTTGTGCGTACGTGAAGGGGTTGATGATTCACACGACAGAGAGACAGACACGGTCAGGATGGGTATTGCTTTAGATATTTTTGTTTCCAAAATTTCTAACACACACACACATGCACCGCAATCTTGTTGTAATCAAAACGGTACACAAATGGAACGGTTCTAGCGTCTCATCTCCCGCGCTCTCTCTCTCTTTCTCCTTTACACTACTTCTTCATCCAGCTTCAGAGCCAACTGCGACCTACTTTTATGGAGCCTCTTTTGGGGGTTACACACGGGTTACGTAGTCACTTGTTTCTCGTCGGAACCATTAACAGTCGAATTAAACCGCTTAACGTAACCAGTCTGTTTCCGGTGACCTTTGCGGCCCCGCGGAGAGCACAACGTTTGTCGCCACACTAATTGAGCTGGAGGTACGTTAATTATCACACGCACACGCGCCACACACTTGTGGAACGTTGCTCGCCGTCGCTTTGAATACTACACCGCACAACTGTGATGCTCTGGATCAACCAACAACATTCCAACCGCTGCTTCGCTTTGCAACCCGTTCATAGAAAAAATAAGGGTGGGGGATGATGATGATGATGTTGAACACACTCACACTAGCGCAACTTCTAAACACTCTCAACAAGTGGGGAGTTTCCTAATCGTATTGAAACGCGATTGAATGGGGCTGTTTTTTTAAAGGGGCAGCGAATGCAAACTTTAATTAACTGCACTTCATTTGTTTTTGAATTGTTACTTTTTTGCTGTTGATTAAAAGCACGTCCATTCAACGCTCTGCCCTGCAGGTGAATAAGCGAAACCCCACCTTAACCGATGCGTCGTGTCTGCTGCACCCACTGTAGTAGTATTGGTGAGACACCCCAACCGTTTCTTTGTGGGGTAATACCTGTACCAACCATCGTGTCGAAGCCCTACGTCGAATCGCTTTATCTTATCTTACCAGATACGAGCGGATAAGGAAATTCGCTCGACATTTCCTAAAAGTCGTCCCGTCACAGACAGGTGCAAACTAAAGGCAACACTACACACGATACCTACCCATGGTGCGTTCGCTCCTTCGGAATGTGTTGTCTCAAAGTGGGTGGGGAAACACGGGCACTACACCCCTTTCTTTCTCTGGCCGTACGGGGAGATGCCTTTCACTCCCACGACGAGACGAACAAAAACGGGAACTGATGAGCCTCCCGTACGGGTAAAACGTTTCACTACACCACACCTTCACTGACTGGTTGGTAGGAAAGCAGATAGAGAATAGTTTTGGGTGGTTTTTATTCGTAAAACATAATTATAAACAACAGAAAGGCAGAGCACAAAATCGCACGTAAACAATTTATGTTTTCTTTCTTTTTTTTTTGCTGCTGAACGCCAAGGTGGTTTGACAGTTGGAGGCTTTCTCTTTATGTCGATCGGAACTGTCAAACGATCGACGTTAATTTTTCTTTTTCTTTTTAAAAGTATTGTAATTTTATTTAAAAAATCTATTTGACGAAGACACATTCAATTTAATTTTGATTTTTTCATTTCATAAATTTACAAAAATAATAACCTGTGTGTTTGTTTCATTACCGACAAATAGTCGACATTGGTGTCGACATGTGGGCTCATTTCACGCACACCGATTTTGACAGACGTGCGAGCGATTCCAATTCGAAAACGGCATCATTTGTGCAACGAACACAACAGCTTGCACTGTTTTCTCAGCTCTATTTTACATGCCGTTGTGGTTTTAGTTACATTTTACTCGTGCGTTCTGATAAAAACAGAATGAATCCGGCCGACTTCGATATAGTGGCAAAGCACGTGTACACCAATGTGGATAGAATCAATCGCTACCTCGGCCAGGCAAAGATAGGCTCCAAATTCCTTCCGAACGGAACCACCCCGGACCCCACCGATGACCTGCCGGGTGCTTTGCTAGCTCTCTCGAAGGAAGAAACTGCCGAACAGGTCAAAACGGCCAACGGATTCGATCCACTGGAACGCCCGAATGAGGATGAAATCGACACACTCTTCGATGCGATCCGATCGCGTCCTTCATCCGGCACCAACAGCAGCACCACCACCAACAACAACAACAACAACAACGCCAAGGTTCAGCGACAAGGATCGTGCAAGAAAGCGACAGGCGCCGCACCCCTGCAACAATCACGAATCCTTAACGAAACCAATCTCATAGCCAACACAACGACCAACGCGAACGGCTCCTGCTCCGATCTGACTGGGTTGATCAACAAAACGGCCAAACAGCCACCGATCGCCGTGGAAGCACTTGTAGAAAAACTCCGCCAGGCGATCGATCTGCTCGGCACGATCGAAAACTCCGAAATAACGACGGTCGATCTGGCACAGATCCGTAACCAGTTTCGGCGCGAATGGTCCAGCAGCGTGAAGGCTTGCCGCAACGTGGACTCCTGGGTGGAGGATTTTAAACGGCAGTCGGAAGGCAGCCACGGTTCGGCAACGGTTAAGAAGGAACCACTCATTACCAGCGAGCTGGTGAAATCGATGAAACAACTACAAACGGTACGGCATTGGCTCGTGTGTGGAGTATTCGAATATCTATTAATACTTTCTTTGCTTTGCTTTGTGTTTTTTTTAGAAACTGCACTACGCGTTATCGGTACGAAAGGCGGAAGTTCTGCCCGACCTGACGAAAACGCTCAGCAAGGAAGTGTTCCCGCTGTCCGAGTATCTCGACATGATTGACGAAACCATCCGACAGAAGCAGCTGTAAAAACATACACGGAACGCTCCGGTGCTGATATTGTAGTCAAAGTATTCTAAGATTAAGGTATGTTTAATGTCGTATGAAGCCGATTCCTTTACCAGATAGCTTAGCTGAGGAGAGAAACACGGACACAGTTTAAATGTAAATAGATATATATTTTTTCCTGTCAAGTACGCACGTAAAACAGCAAATAAATTGATTAGAAAGGTTACCCCTAGCACTGTGACTGTTGTTCCCACCCGTCCTCTAGACAACGATTTGGTTTTGTTGGTGAATCTGCTGGTTCTGCTGGTTGCGACTTCACATTTGAATTTTCTTTTTTTTTCAATTTATTTTTCCTGCTTTTTTGATATTGAAGCCTTTGGTATTTGGTAAAAAAATATTAAATATTTCATTGTATTGCGCCACAGAGCAGCACGAGAGCAAATCGGGTTTAGTGTTTTCGATTCCTAGCCACATTTTACACCAAAAAAAAAAAGACGTTAGTACATTCTCACGCTGCTGCTCTGCCATGTTTGGTGCAAATTTCTTCACTCTCTGTACAGTTTACACGTGCGGTGGCGGTTTCCGCTTTTTTCATTCATCATTGCACGTGATGGTGTTGGTGGGCGAACCGGTCGTGGACGGTGGTGCCGTCCCGGTGCCGGAATCGGTCGGCGATGGCGTCTCCAGCTTGCGGCGATTGTTCCGGCGCCCGATCAGTATCACCACCTCGCCCGTCTTGATCGCCTTGAACACGTTGATCGCCTCCTGGTGCGAGAGGCCCTGGAATGCTTTCCCGTTCACCGACAGGATCTCGTCGCCGGCCTGCAGCGTACCCTTCTCGGCCGCCTGCCCGTTCGGATAGATCGTCTTCACGTAGATGCCCATCGAGCCCTTGGGCGAGTCCTTACCGCCGACAATGGAAAATCCGAGCGCTTTTGCTCCGTTGCCTTTCGAAAAGCGAGCCTACAATGAAGGAAAAGAGAGTGTCGAGTGTGAGTTGAGTATGTAGTTGGAAGAGCTTTGAAAGAGCTACGCTTACCTGTCGGATGGTAAATGCGTTCGGACCGTGGCGTGGAAGGGTGCAGAATTTGCTCTCCTCGATGCTATCCGCGTCGTCCTCGTCGTCCTCGTCATCTGCCGCCGTGCGATGGTTCAGATGATGGCGCAGCTGATGGTCCGAGCCGAGCTTGCTGCCGTCCGCGAACGTGATGCCACCGTTCGATTTCGAGTGCCCGTGACCCAAGCTGGATTCGGAAATCTGTCCAAAAAGAAACAAAAATTAGATTACAATCACATTTCGACACGATCACGATGACGAAACCACTGTTGAAAGACAAATTGGGAAATGAGATCAATTAATCTATTAAAGCCCACATCTACTAAGCCGAACCGAAAAGTTCCAGCAAGTCACCAAGTGTCGCAATCGCCGTTCTACTGTTAATCGATCAACAAAACCGGTCTGCAGCCTTCCCACCTTTTCTTTCTAACGCCCATTCTGCCACATTAATAACGCATAAATATTTCCTTTATCGCACACACACACATACACTCTCCCCTTCTTCCTGGCTTCAGCGCTTTCCACGTGGGTTTTCCTATTTCAGCGGGAGGGTGGGTCATAAAATGCATAACACACGGGGCCCGCCTCAAACAACAAACCCCGGGTGATCAACAACCGATCACGTTTTACGCGCGCATTGTTTCTTCGCGCAAGCGCGCGGAAACTTTTTATTGGACTGGCCAATTGAAAGGATATATAAAGGCGAAGAAACCTTTGGGCGAGCGTTATATGATACAAAATTAGATAGCTCATAAATTTCTCCCAACCTCTCCCTTTTTTTGTTTTTCGGTGTGCAGACACTCAACAGGAAAGACAAAGCAATCGGCAATACTGAACCGGTGCGCAACCGGTATCGAGGGGGGACACGCGGAGAGGGCGATGACTACATTACTCAGCGACTGTGCCGTGTGCCAATGAGTGGACAACGGTTAGCAGGAATGGTTAGAATTATGCGTCCCGTTAGATGTTTCATGCTTTTATTAATGCAAGGCGCTACCGCGTGTGCCCGCTACGGTTGGGAGAAGCATGAAGCTCCAAAAATGGGTTTGAATGGCATTTCAAAGTTGTAGCATTAATGCGTCATCATGCGCGCGCCATCGAGCTCGAGTTCGAGTTCTCCGGGCATATGCTCTCCAATAAACATTCGAGTTGAAAGAATGAGTCCAAACTGAAGAGGCATTAGCTGGATCAATGGATCGTATTGTTTCTTCAGACCATCGGCGCGATCGGATTACTAGGTCAGATAAAAGCCCTAAAGGTTAGAGACAGCGTCTTGAGATGCCTCAACTCTCAACTGTCCGAGAAGATCTCAGCTGCATCGCAGCAATAGCTAAGAGACAGATGATGTGCCGTTGAAAGCGCATAATGACTGCATATCTCTCCAGCAAGACCAGAGAAAAAAAAACCCCGTTGCCAATGGTTTTTGTCTTGTCTTCATCACTGTGACCTGTTGATCTCAATGTGATCTTCGAAGGTGGGTGGGGGGAGGGTTGTGTCTTTTCTACACTTCCCCACACCGGACAGTGTGGCAAATTCGCGCAAACGAGGGCGGAAGAGATCGGTGTGAGTCACACACAAAAAAAAACAGCCAATACTAAGGAAAATAAAGCGAAAAAATGAGGTCCAATGTAAAAACGAACCCAAACTGCAAGTGTGTGTTATTGTTGCCCATGGAACCTGCATGGAATTGCAGCCCTAGCCAACCTAGCGCCTCCGCAAGCGTGGGGCGGCCTCTTCTCTAGTCTAATTACTGGCATTGCATGCCGAACGGCTCTCTCGACAGCAGCACTTGGCTAGTGAAATTCACAGCCGAAAGCAACTGGATGGATGCGGTTTAACGTGTTTTTTTGCCTGCCTTAATTGAATTGGCTAATTTAGATGAGTCGGATGATCGGGCTTCATTTTCCCGAAGTTGTTGGTGAAAAGATCCGAACCAAATGGAAACGATTTGACGCGCGCGTAGAAAGCCTACGCAAACTCAGAATTGGGGTGCCGGTATCTTCGGTTTGTGTTTTGCGAAAGAGAGTGGAAATTAATTGTTGGACAACACACCGGACACAGTGGGGGGTAGAAGAAAAAAACAATAAAAAGTGCAAATTTCCGCACAGTAAGGGGAGGAGTAAGGGAAGAGAGACAGTTTTGGTAACAAAATTAGTCAAAATCTTAATCGAAGACAATTTAAAGTTGGCAATGAAAAAGGAAGAAAGGCGAATGATGTAACTGGGCCACAAGCGAACGATCAAAAGCGAAGCAGACAGACTAATAATCATTTCCCCCCCGTTGAATGTTATGAAACTGAAGATCAAGCGAATTGACGATCAAGCTTTATTAGCTAACGGATCTGTCCACGAACGTTTAATTTTGATGACAAACACACAGTTGGATCTCCATATCGAAGATCGGAAGCATTGATGCGCACGGTAACGGAACGTTAGAAGCTCCTAACTGTTCTAATCGTGTCAGGTTCGGTTCTTGATTCTCCCCAAAAAAAGAGACACCAGCAGCGTAACCACTATTCCTTCAAATTCATAAAGGTTGCCCCTTAACGGGTTGGTGTGCTAAAAGATGGAAGCTCTTTAGCTCTAATCGTTCGTTTGCTCAAGAACCTTCGCCTCTGTTGTACCATGCGGAGGAAGTTCTGCGTGCCGTGTATAACAATTGCAATTTCCAGCACACCACCATCACAGACAAGAGGGTAGTAAATCTTGCTTCCAATTTCTACTAATTAAGACTTCCGAGCACGTTCCTGCTTGCCCCTGTGGTGGTCATGCTTCGGCTGGCATTTGTGGCCATTGACCGTGCGCGCACGAGTGTAAACACTTGACTTCGCGGAAACCAATGTCTTTCAAGTTGGGCCGTCGTCTCCTACGCCATATCTCCCCGTCCTACCAGGAATTATGGAATTCTGATACCCTGACGGGACATTCTGAAGAGGCGTGATCTGATGCGTGGAAGGGAAAGTAAAAACAAACAAATCATTCCAGCATCCGAAAAGCGAGCATGACGACTGCGCACACCCTAGCTCTAGTAGATTCTGATGAACCGAGGCTCTAGATTAGATCGTCCATTGAAAATTCCATTGAAAAAACAAAGCTAATGCACACCCAAACCTTCCTACCCCGGATGCATCTGAGCAGACAAACGTGCACACACACAATGCTCTGTCGTCAACAATGAGGCGAGGTCATGAACAACGGTAACCAACAACCGTACCAACCACCCCATCACACATCTGTGGTGATCTCCGTCCCCAGGGTGAAGGCCACAACTGCCGCGTTAGTTCTCCTGTTTTAGACAGATGATGAACTGTGAAGCTGCCTTTCCGTAGATCAACAAAATCTCGTGCGTGCGTCCTTTCAGTCAAAAGTAAACCAACCAACCATAATGCTCTCTCTCTACGTGGGCGCTGCGAAGAGCACGTGGATTTAGAGCATCTGGTAGGCCCTATAGGCGCACACAACCCCAGCAATGAGCGGCTTGCACGATTAGGTCAACAAACACAAACACCAACCTTAGCTGGAATTGAAAACTGCCAGTGCCAGCCAGTGTCGGTGTGTCGGTGGTCAGGAAGTGCGTGGGATGTCCCGCTTGCAAGAGGAACGCCCGGGTGGTGCAACGCTGTGGTCTCTCTTGTTGAATCACCTGCGATAAGAGCGATCGATGCCGTGTGGCAGTGCGTGGGCTGCGCGTCAAGTAGGGCGGGTTTAACGTTGCTAAACGCCACCCATCAACCAAACAACGGCCAGAGCGCATGGCTGAGGGCGGTAGATAATCACCGAGTATGCAACCGAGTGTGTGTGTTGCAAACGGGAACTTCGAAAGGCCGAGGGCGCGACCGCGCGCGCGCGCGCCTGTTTGGTGTAAATATTAACGCACATAAAACTCATCGATAAGCAGCGGCGATCCGAGAGCATTGGGTTTGCCCAATTCTCTTGTCTAGGGATAGCACAAGAGGGAGTTTGTTGATTGTTGACTATTTATTTAAATGAAACACATTTCGTGCCAGCCATCAGTTGTCATTCATCTTGGTAGATTGCTGTTGATTTTTTGAAGAAATAGAGACATTTACCAACGAATTGATTTTGTGGGCATTGTTTGAGATGCTATCTATGACAATAGGAGTCTTTTTGTCTAACGCATATCAGTTTTTTAGGGTGTGTTAAATTTGTTAATTTCCAGAGAAGGGCACAACCAACCAAGGAATGCGCTTTAGGTGCGAATTCTCTTCTTGTTTGGCACAACAACCGCTGTCGGTCAAGGCCTGCTTGAACCCACTAGTGAAGTGAGCTTGGCTTTCAGTGACTTATTGTTACCATAGCAGGATAGTCAGTCCTACGTACGGGGGCACGGTCTATTCGGGGCTTGAACCCATGACGGGCGTCAATTCAATCATTTGTCCAAAATTATAGAAAAGAGGTCATCTTGAAGGTAGAGACTTGCTGGAACACTTGTATTAATCCATCCACTTTGTACTTGTCGTAGTTTCATCCAAATGTCATCTCATAATCTAGACCCATCTAGATCCCCACCCCTTCACTGATGACGCCATAAAACAATCCGTTCCGGGGGGAATTGGAGCCCCCGAAAAGCAACGGAACGCGCCCAGTAAAATGGAACCATTCACCAGTGTGTAGGCTGCTGCTGCTGCTGCTGATTGAAGCCATCCGAACTTTCTTCGACTGTAAAAAAAACAATGGCACATAAAATGGTAAGCGATACGACGCAGCGTGGCCGTACTGTGACGGTGTAATGTTTCTATGCTGCTGCTGCTGCTGTTGCTCGCAAAAACGTAGTAATTTATTTATCTGAACAGTCTGCAGAGGGCGACGATCACAAAAAAAACAATCCCTCCCTGGGCTTAATTCCGGTGCAATTTCTTGCTAGATTAATAGCAGACCAGTGCTTTCTTCAGACAAATGGCCCATTCACTGGGCCATATTAATGCTTGAAAAAGTTGCTTCCGAATCGAGCTGATGCGGGCTAGACCTCCGGTAAATAGGTTATTGCGATTTTTGGGCGCGCGAGAGCAGATGGACATTACGGTACTTTGATGGAGGTTAGCACGCCACAACGAATGTCGTAAAGCTTTTACCAGCAAAGCGGTTGGTAAGATCAGCTTTAGGTCACTAAATTTCCCCCGCAAATTGCTTCTTAATGTTGTAACACCGTGCTCGATAACACTTGCTGGACTAATTATGTTGTAAATCTATCCAGAAATGCTGATACTTCTCGCCAACGTGTATCTCCAGAACTCACACTGTCAGTGCCGCCTGTTGCTGTTTGCTTAATTATTTAATACAGTCAACCTACGCGATCGCCGGATCGTGGCACGAGAACATAATTACAAATCAATCGAATCGATCTCAACCTTTCTCGATCATTACACTGCTTCCCAGCACTGCCGACCGGGGCGATATGATTCACAGCTTAGGCAACACAAAACTCGCGTTTTTATGTCCACCAAGCCCACACGCGGTTCGATCTTGTGCGTCTTGGGACACGCGTTTGTGATGTTATGAGCTAACGTCTTTTTTTCGAAAACGATCACATCAAAAAAACCGATCAGTCCCGCCTGCCCACGTGATACAGTAATGTTGCTGTTTGACACTCAAGTGCTCGGCCGCGTGGAAAACCGATCCATGCTTCCACCGTCCCTCCTAATGAAGCCATGGAGAACGCGCACGCGGATGCTTTCTTGATGCGGGGTGCCCCCGTGTTGATGCTTCTAGGGATTGACAGCTTTATAGCGATGCCGCCGCCGCCGCCACCGCCACTCGCTGTCCCACGGGTGACATTTGGACACAACGGAGTTTGTCTTTTCGATATGCTCAAAACGCTTCCTCCCGCTGGACATGTGCAGATGGTGAAAGATAGCCAAACGCCGCGCGCGCGCCCGTCTACTTTACATGTGTTTGTTTGTTAGCTGTTTGCTTTACTGGACAGCGAGACATGTCCATCACCCTTCGATGTTGTAGGTTACTTTAATAGAAACACGATACAACAGCATCGTTTTGTAGCCATTTTGGGCAGGCAGCATGTTGTGCAATACGACGTGGTCGTTACCCGCGTAGCGCCACTGACCGTGGCAATGAACATACAGAAACGCTAACCAAATACGGGGCCTTGTGCTTTGCCTGCAGATGATCACCGAAGCCGTGTGTGAGCGTTATGAGAAGTATGTTTACGAGTGGAAGCGCAACATAGACGGGGCGAACCGCGGCAAGCGGTAACAGAAGACTCAAACTCAAAACTAGCTCAAATTAAGAACTGGTAACGCAAGGTATTAAAAGCGGCGAGCCAAAACCAGACCGTCTAATCCATTTCTCGCATTGTGGATCGGAGCGTTTGGTAGGTCGGGAGACCGGAGCGTAAGCGTTTAGCATTGAAAAGGAATTACAGCTTACCGGTTCGGAAGATGGATTATTTAGGTTTATTTTGGGGCGCGTTTTTGGAGGAGTTTGGGAATTTGGGACAAGGGTAGTAGGAAGAGCAACATCTCAATTATGATGCGCTCGTTAGCTGTGTGGTAGAATAACAGGTTTGTTATGATGGTTGAAGTCACCGTAATGATCGCCATATTTGCTACAACTAAACTACAACAAGAGCATCACTAATAGCAAGAATAACCTGAAAGGACCTAAAAACTTCCAATATTACACGGTAATTGAAGCGCTAGACATTAGAATAAATGAAGATTCCCGTGCTTAGCACAAAAAGCATACAAGATATAGATCTCATCACTAAATTAGTTTCCCAGATAATCCAACCGAAGGGAACACAAAGAAACAAGCGCTACACGATCAACAACTAATCCTGGGACCATCCATTGCATGCCCCTTAATTCGCCAACACCGATTTTACCGCGCAGCGAATCGATTAACCCAGACACGGGCGCGATCAATCGCTGTACGGTTAATATAGCTAGAGCAAAAAGATGGCACAACATCAAGGAAGTGATCATCGTGGCATCAATTGGCGGGGCTTTTTTTGCACTCTGCACCGTTAAATTGCTCCACTGGAAGGAAGGGTGTGTTGAAGGACTGCGTACTGTCGTCACCTCTAGGTACTCTCTCTGCAACAAGACGCCCATGCTGATCGGCTGTACGGTAACAATGTCGAACATATTAAATGGGAAGTTAACTGTGTCCCAACTAGACAAAAAAAAGCCCCCAAGAGTGAATATCTTTCCCCCGAATCTTTGCGCTCAGAACTCACGCAAGTCACCATGACAGCGTGAAATTGGGCGAATCACTTTGAAGCGAATTCTTCAGCACAGAGGCCACAAGGCACAAGGCAGAAAAGATGCTTTTGCGTACAGGATGGAAGTCCCACGTCCCAACCCCATTAAGGCAAACTTTGAAGGGGAAGACACCAAGAAGCTACGCCTCAAGCGAAGAAAATCCTTCCGTATTGGTGGCAATCCTTTGCTTGGGACGGCGGACCTCCCAACAAATCCGGTAGCAGATCGCTAGTTGTGTGCTTTTGCTTTCATCATCGCTGTCGGATCAACAATAACGCAAAGATTTTCGCTCAAGTCGTGTTTGGAAGCTTCATCATGTTCTGGGTAGGAGTTGGGAACGATCATCTCGTTGTGGGGAGGCTCGATTTCAGCTCGTTTGCTCATTATATGGACCGTGCTCTCGCGTGGACTTTTCAAGGCCGTCCGTAATGGGTGCAAAAAAACGCTATGCTCCAAACCTCAGTCACATCTACCGCCGCGGGAACGACACACACACACCCGCTTTTGGTGGAATTCCTTCATTGCCGGTCTTCCTCTCTTCGGTAAGCAAGGGAATTTCCAGTCGAAATAATTGGCAGTGGGATCATTTTTACTTCCTGGATCAACCGAACCACCGATCATAGACGCAGATTTGTGCGGCAGATTAATTGTGCTGGTCCGCGCAGTTAAGCAGACGAGAGCATAACTGTTGGCACGACGTACAAAGAGCATGACGAACTGGACTGGAGTTCAATCTGATGGACAGACGAACACTATCCATGATCTTGATTTCAGGCACAGGTGGAGATCGAACGTGGGATCACGATCAGCTTAAAAGGCATGGATAATGTTGTACCGGTGATTGTGCTCCTAAATTATCAATTAGGACATTTTAGCAGCATTTAATGGAGCGATTCGTTCACTTTGTTCCGGAAATCGACGATTCTAAATATATTGCTAATCGTTAATCATATGCTGTTTTAGGCAAGATCGTTTAGAATTAGAATATTACCAGTCAATCAACCGATCACTTAATAAATGCCAAACGTCTCTAAAATATACTGACATTCATTAGCAAACCGGAGCGGAAAAAGCGTTATGCTCTATCCAAAATAAACTCCTCTGGCACAAATGGGCACACGCGAGAGCCAGAGCCGTTTCACATCCGCAAATAATTTCCAAACGTTTTCTATCCGCATGAGAGTGTGTGCAATTCGCGAAGCTAATTTCATCCTCCCCAAAATCCGCGGACCCGCTTCCCCGTGCAGCAGACGCAGCAAAAGCTGAAAGATGCACCGGCGAGGAAGTTAATTAAAACATTATGCGAATAAGGTTTTGCGCAAATGACGAAGGATGCCGCCACACACACGCAGCGGAACCTATCTCGCCACGAACTGATACATGGCGGAATGGGTGAAACCACAAGACGATGCTGCTGCTGCTGCTGCATCAGTTTCACTTGAGATGCCGGCATGCGAGGCGAGTTTGGACATGATTTTCTCATATTTCATCGATTGGATTGTTGGATGAACGTGATGGAAGACGTGATGGAGCGGAGAGGCTACCGGGGTAAACATGAAATATCAATTTCATGCCGCCACCGAATTCTTGGGAAATTTAAATTGCTGCAATGATGCATCAGACCCTTCCCTTTTTCAAGAGATGCTCCCCCCCGCCGGAACGAGGGGCGACCGTTAAATATCATATCTTTATTAACAACGTTGCTCTTTCACCTCGTACAGGGATGGTTTATTGCACCGGTTACAGGAGGATGGAGAGTGGGAGACGCTCAAGCTATGTAAATACTGGCGCCCTCAGAATTGGCCCTCTCCGCGTCACAACAAAGCCCTGCAAGGTCCCCGGTGAGAAAGTGAGTGTCCAAACGATCTCACCAATGTTTTGTTGGTCCTTATTCTTCGCGAGAGCTCTCTCTCTCTCTCCCTCTTCGCTATGTATTCCCCGATCCACATCCGGGACTGTTAATGAATTGGTTGAACAGTTTTGTTTATTAAAAGCGTTTAGGTCACAAATCGAACCTCCTGCCGGCTTCCCAACGGGCGGGTATACCTCACGAAGAAGTCCCTTGCCGCTCGCTCGTGTACGATCGACCGGAATCGAAATTCCGCTCCGGTTTTGGGTGACTTGTTCCGGTGCGCACTATCGCACCGGACGCATCTTGGGTGCGCAGCACTTTCTTCTTTGCCCGCAGAAGCCCACCATGAAAGGAGGTGCTGAAAGCCTAACCGTGTAGCCGTTGGACAGATCCACCGAAAGATCCAATTAAATCACCACCGGGGGAAGAAATTATGCATTCCAGCGTGCCAACCGAAAACCTTTAAACGATCACGCGTCCTGTGAGGTCACATGCGCGGTGGTTTCTTTTGCAGCTTCCCGTGTGTGTTTCGAACCGATTTTCCCAGTGACCACGAGCCCCAAAACTGAATGTCAATTAAAAGAGGTGCTTTTGGTGGGGTTGATACGAAGATGTGGACAGTGATCGTTTTCGTGGGGCTGATAGCTAAAAAACATGGCACGCCACAATTTCCGGGATAGGCAACGGAGCAGGTCAGATTTGTGTATGTGTTTGGACCCTCCCGTTTGGACACAACTCGTTTGCCTATGTCATCGTCGCTTTGTATCGGATGCAGCTCCTGAAAGGCCTGCCTTTGATGCCGATGATCTAATCAGCCATCGTTTTACGATATCAATAAAATGTCACACGCAGCCGGCGCCGGCCGGGTGACTTCATTCTGTGTCCTGTGTGCAAGCATCTGGAGCTTAAACTACTTTAAAATAAACAACTTTATGATCGTTTTTTGTTTTTTGCCAATCCAACTTCCGACAGATTCGGCACAGACAAGATGCAGTTGACAAATTTGGATTTTATGATACTCCGTTTGTTATACTGTTAACTCGACTTGGGTGAGGAGTTTGAAACTCTTGTCTGACGATTGTTTTCTGTACCGAATGGCGTAGGCTAGCGCAGCAAGTGAATATTCACAAAGATCAACGTACGAAGTGATGTGAGAAGGCTCATAAAGATAAGATTCTGCTGCGGAGCCTGTGGGTTGACAGCTACATCTTTACGAGCTACATCTTAAGCCAATGCCGATTAATAAAGACAAATCAGGAAGTGGTAATAAGAAAAAAAAACACTGCATCCTGACAAAGAAGCATATTCTCTTATAAGAAGGTCTTTTATTCGTATAAAAAATATAATAATTAATTGGTTGCATCAAAAGTGACTTGCTCCTGTGCTCACGTTTAACTTTCTCCCCAACGCCCCAACCAATTTCACTGCTCTTCTGATATAATGACTTATTCTTCTTTCATCAAGACTTTTTCAAGTAGCAATGGCCCTTAACCGTCAAAATTAGGCCACAAGGTGGTGACTCAAAGCGCGTACAACACAAACAAAGCAGAAACGAACAACATTAAACTAGGCGCCAAGACAAGCCACCAACGAGCATGGGAATGGGGGTTCATCATCTGGTAAAATGTGTAACAGAAAATTAGCCCGAAAACAAAATAAACAACCCGTTCCGTCTGCTTCTGCCCGTTATGGAAATAGCTCGTTAGTTTTTGGAGCTCCACAATCGAAGGAAAAACTATGCCGTTTGTTCGAAGGGCAGGAGGCCTCAACCAGTCTAAGCTCTAACTGCTGGCAGGTTATTCGGAAGGGCATCATCAAACACACCTGTTGTTGATTGTATTCACCATAACTGCAACATCAAAGTAAATAGACTGGCTGCTCACTGCCGCTTCCTGCCTTTTCGCAGCGCTTCCGATCGCTTGGTTGAACTTTCTAGCGTTCTAAAACCGCCAACGGAAGTGTTTCCGAGCGATTTGCTTCCGGAATTAGCACGACCGTTTCTGCGTTTCTGCTTGCCGATGGCATGATGATAGTTAACAAGAGACCAGAGATCTAGCATCTGAGTACATAAAACAAGCTAACCCACGACGCGCAAATCGAGGCTTATCAGGTCGACCGATCAGCCGCGGTCGGGAATGGGGAGTTATTAATCATGATCATCAGAGGTTTGATGCACTGATTCACACACTAAATCTGGACGGATTGTCTTGGTGAGGCGAGTCTTACCAGCCCACTTTGCTCCGGTTGCGTTGCCCGCTCGAACAACGAACGGTGGAAACATTCCCGACCAAGAATGGGAGGCTACGCGCGCCTGATGGCCTTCGACAATCAGCGGAGTCCAGTTTCCGAGCCAGTCGGTTCGATTGTGATGCCGGCGACTGCGGTATGTGACATCGGTATCCATGACACTGCGAGGTATGATTAATTAGACCTTCCGGTGGTGGTTGGAATCGGAGCAACTACGCCGAGGTCGGAACGTATTGAGCAATCGGCGTATACAGCGAAGCTGCTGAACGTGCACAGGTGCCTAGCCGCTCGCGCTCCTATTCTGTGCCCGATGTACGACATGTAACCGCTTATGGTTACAAATTGGTCATCGTCGTGTCCAGATCGCGCACCGTCACACCGTTTCTTCGGCGGTGCTAAAAGCCTGCTCAGCCCAAAGCCATACCAAAGCAGCAATAAATTCAAGCCCACCGGACCTGTCGTCGGCAAACAACTTTGAAATTATGATACGGCCTGTGCTGAGTGGAGTGCACGTTTGTGCGGGAAAGAGTAAAACAACAACCAGGGGGGGGGGGGGGGGGGAAACAAACCTGTGCCAGGTCACGCAGATGCCCCCTAGTGAAGCGAAGTTTTGGGCTGCAAGAAAGCTCGCCAGAATCGAGAGTGCCATCGTATTAACATTTTAAATGTTTTCAGGCCCCAATTCCCAGCTACGTAGCGAGCGCGACCCGTCCAAGAGACTCACCACCGGTCTCACCTTCTAATAATTACTCGGGTCACGTGTAGGAGTCGGTTCGCTACGTTGCCTTGGCTTTGATCAGTTCCGACTTTTCCGGCCGTTAGCACATCGAAGCACGGGAAGCTCGGAGCAAGGTGCAAACAAGCCCGCAGCAACTCAGCGGGTGTTGATGATTCGATAGAGAACACCGTCCAGCTCGGGTCGCCGATGGGAGTGGGCGTGAAACTAATCACTTCCCTTCGCTGCCCTGTGGCGTGGTGTTCGTCCATAAAGAGGATCCCCCTTGCGCATTGGTTTTAGTGAGTATTGTTCTAAGCGAGGGCGAGAGAGATCCATCCGCTGTTACACAGTCGGGCACATGATTAGCATAATAATGTTTACAATCATATAATACAATCAACGGAGAGAACGGTGCGTTCTTCGAGTTTCGGCGGACGAAAGTGGTGGGAAAAATACGGCGTAACGGAACGCGAGACCTGTTACCGGGAAGTGAGTCCAATTAAAGTGTGTGCTACATCATTTGTCGTACACTTCAACAACACTCGCTTACAACACAATCAGCTGATCTGACCCCGGTCCATGAGAGGTACTCAACACGGAACTCGAGTAGCTCAGAGTGGAAGTAGCTCTAGCTACGATAACAGCAAAAGTGACACATTAAGATGCTCTTGACCGGCTTGTTCTACTTTCTTAACGTCTCTGTTTGTCAGACTAGAATTTCTATTTAGGAATTTCCGGCGTTGGTTCTTAAATCATCAACCCCAGACAGTAACGGTTGAAGATTCACTACAGTTTGGTTTGAGGATTATTCATCCATAAGACATAAATAAGCACTAAATTCGTCATCCAGTGGATGCAAAGTACGACACAACTGAATGACTTCTACATGACAAATCATACTTTCCAAACACGAACACCAGTGAAAGACCTATTGAATTTCCTCACCAGCACTCCAACCAGTGCAGCAGCAAACCTGAAGAACCGTTCCCAAGTTCCCAACGCATCGTACAAAGGTCGTACAAACGTGCTCTTACTCACCTGTTTGGATTTCCGGTCACGTTCATGCGTAGTTTCCGTCTTTGATTGCTGCATTTGCTGCTGCTGCTGCTGCTGCTGCTGCTGCTGCTGTTCTCGCCGGTTGCAACTGCTCAGCTGCGTCAGCTTCTGTATCGTCGACTGTTTACTAACATTCCCACCGAAGCTGACGCCAGCACTGCCCGCACCGACTGCCTTATCGGTTCCGGTCGGACGCGCCACGGAAGCAGAAGTCAACGACCCATCCTCGGCACCATTTTTGGGCGCACTGCCGACGGGGACGACAACGAGCGATTTACCGTTCGGCTTGCGGGTACTGGCACCGTCAGCCACCGCCTTATCGCTCCCAAGCCCTCCGAGCCCGTGCTGATGCATCATCCGGTTTAGCCGACCAAACAGACCGATCGATTCCCGCTTGGAGGCTTTGTCGGTTCCCAGGGATGGTGTGGCGGCAGCGCCGGTTGCCTTCTTTACCGGCGACAGGTTTATCTTGATGTTTTTCAACGGCGAGTGGCTGCGGGGCCGTATCTTGCGCGCGTCCGACACCTTCTTCACAACGGCCACCGGCGTCGTGGCGGATGGGACGGGACTGCCACCGGAGGACACTTTTGACGGGCGCAATCGACTTAGGTTCATGTTTTCTACCCGCTCGCGCAAACTCACGCGCCCTCCGATGGAGAAGTTCGGTTTGGCGGCAGTGGTGGCGGTGACTTCTTCGGTGGTGGTCCGATCCGGCTTTGACCGCTCCTTGGTGGCGGGCGTCTCCGGTTCGGACGACTGTTTCTTTGGTGTGCCTTTGGTGTCGAGCGAGTGTCGATGCGATTCGAGTTTCTGCAACGCTGCATTGAAGTCTATGCTGCGGTACCAGGTCTTGGTGCGTTCCTTGCGCGGGCTGGGACTGTGATCGGTCGAGCGGAGGGTAACCTTCTTCACGGCCACCGTTTCTGCTAGCATCGTTTCACTAATGTAAGGCAGACTGACGGGACCTTCCTCCTCGTCCGCGTGCCGATCGCTCGCCAAACCATCCCGTTGGTCCTCCTCGTCCAGAAAGGGAGCCGTTCTTGGACCATTACCTTCCTCCTCTTCGCTGTAGCGCGTCGTCACACCACGATGGGGCGTCCGTTCGCTAACCAGCGGCGAGGGCACATAGAACGTGGGTTTGGTCGGTGTTGCCTGCACGCCGGAAGCTGTCCCGGGTGTCCCCGGTACCTGGAACACCTCCTGTACCGACAGCGCTCTCCGTTTGCGCAATCCCGCATGTATCCGGTTGAACTTACTCCTCAACAGCTGCTGCACCTCGTGTATTGAAGACTTCTGGCCCGGCAGACGCATCGACGCCGACTTGAACGTCTTCAGACTCGGCAGCTTGATCTCTTTTGCGACCTTTATGCCACCATTGCTCTCCTGGGTCGGCTCACTGCCAGCCTGCACTGGTCGCTTCACGTCCGACAGCTCGTCGTAGTACTGCAGCTTCTCGGTGCGGAAGATCCGGGGCGGCGGCGGTGCCATGTTGTCGCACATGTTCTCGTACCGCTGCACGTTGTACTCCCAGTCGATGCTGTGCGCGCTGCGCCGCTGGGGCGGATTCACGTGGATGCGATGTGCGTACGTCTGGTGCGCACCTAGACGCCACAGCTTGACATCGCTCGGTTCGTGCGGGAAGTGCTGCCAGTACTCGTCCGGGGGTATGGCTGGCGGTGCCCCGATCGTGGAGGAGGATGAGGCCGATGCGGACGAGGAGCTTGAGTGTCGGAGCTCCCAGTTTTTGGGATCGTAGCCGGACGCGAGCGGTGGCGAACCGTCCAGCAGGTGACCGCCGGGCAGCGGATAGTCAACGAGCGGATGATGATGGAGCTGATGCTGCTGCTGCTGCTGTTGCTGCTGCTGATGATGATGCAGATGACTGTGGTGAAGATGATGGTGGTGGTGGTGGTGATGGTTGTGGTGCGGATGGGTGGGACCTCGCGGTGGCAGATTGTGGAGGTGTGCTGGTAGATGTAACCCGTGGGGATGGTGATGATGCCCGTGGTACAGCGGATGATGATGGTGATGATGTTGGTGCGGTGACGGCTGGACCTTCGACGGGTTGGTGAGTGCGGCACGGGGCGGTATCGGCGAGCCGGTCGCAGTACTGATGATCTGATAGTGACCTGGATGCTCGGCCAAGATGAAGTTGGTGTCCGAATCGAGCGAGGCCGGCCCGGAGACTGACTTGAACGAGGCGCAGCGGCGTCGTAGCTTGCTCCACTTCTGCAAGATGCCCGCGGAATCTGTCGGAAGAGGCGAGGAATAAAACAACGAGCGTTATTATTGAAATTAATTGACACGCCCGCTCCCGCTTCTCCCTTCTCTTACACACAGCACACACTCTCTTTCGCCTGTCTGCGTTACGCTTGCTTTTTCTTCGCCCCTTTTCAGGCGGGAGACACAAACCGCCAAGATACACAGATTCAAGCGCACACACCCTAGCCCTTTCGAGATGTGAATATGACTGACTTTATTTGTTTGAATTCCATGTGAACCACCCAAGCTTCATCGTCTCAAACGACGAACCCACACATCCATCGGGCAGTGTTTGTGTGAAAGAGAGAGAGGAACAAAAACGCATCCGTCCCTATTAGAATGCTTCTAGAGGTGCATGTGCATCTCACAGTGGCGAAGGGCCCATGCCTTTGTCGACGCGCTGGGCGACGATGCACGCGGCGTCTCAAAGGCTGATGATGGTACGATAAATGATTTGTTGCTTTATTAACTGATGACTAGGGCGAATCGAGGAGGGCACTCACAGCAAATGCTCAGCCCGATCACCGATGCACGAATCGAGAGCTAAGTAGTTAATTAGATTCACTTCATTAAGCAAATACGATGAACAAATGCCGATCGATGACTCGATGCTACTTGAAGTGTGTTGGAGAGCAGCAAGAAGCAGCTGCTCAAGCCGAGAAAAGGGTTGGGCTATTGCAATTGCGTCGGTGGACTTATGCCCGAACGTGGCCAAAAATGGTTCGCTGCAGCATCGCCGAACGCAACGCCAGGGCTTGGGCGAATATCAGGGCCATCCTTTTGCGTGGTACGGGTACGTGTACGGGTACGGGCTAGTCATAATTACATTTAATTCTAACACGCAGAGCACTACCGACCGGAGCCTCGGTCCGTAGGCTGCACAGATGGTTGAGAGGGTGCTTTTAATTGATGGTTTCAGTGAGGGTCAAATGACAGGGAAAAAGAGACAGCATAGACATTCCAAAAAGTCTGGTGCAGGTGCAAACGGGGGTAAGCCTACGCGAAAAGCAACAGTGTGCAGGTGGAAGGTCGCAGAAGGCTTTTGGGGGCTAGTTGAGCTAGTCGTTCCTTTGAGCTATTATAGTAATTTACAAAATTCTTTGCCCGAAGGCTAAAACTGTTCCGGCAGATTGTGGTTGGCGCGTACTTTGCAAAATTCACATCAGATATTGGTACATTTATGTAATCTTTCTGTTGACGTCCCTGATATCATCTTGTGCTTTAGCACCTAATTCTGACTGACTTCTGGTCAATGTTTATGGTCATTCTGTGCCATGATTGAAGCTTTTGCTTTGATTTCCTCTATATGCCTTTGCCAAAACGTAAAGCCTTAAACCGTACAACCTCCGCACACCACCGCCAACATCAACATCACCGACAGTCGTGAACGGGCCGAGTGTATGATTAGTCACCTTAATTACCATCACAAAGCATCTCACACACTACGCACCGGTACCTGTTAAGGTGCAACCACAAACCAACGTCTCTAATGCCTAAAGACTTCGTGCGTTACAGTCGTGATCCTGCGCGTGCAGACGCGTTGTCTACAACGGCTCTTACCGGTGACATTGGGACGAAACGATCGCGAACCACACGACCAGCACTCCAAATCAACACCACACCAAGCGCAAAATCCACTTGCCAGACCGAGAGGCATTATCGCTGTCGGGTTGCTACGGGCAAGAATGCACTTCTCAAGCGCACTCCTATTGCCGGCACGATGGGTAACAATACAATGAGCAAATAAATAAGCAAGTACAAGCACACACACATACACACAGAGAGCGCTACGTGCATACACTCTGAACAATTCACAAATCAATCAGGTCGTGGGCATGCATTTGCGACGAAGATTGGGTTTGTGATTTTTTGTTACTTCCCTCGCCTCCCAGACGACCACGCAATTTGCATAAATTACCGCCGATTGGCGCTGGACGAGGTTAATAGTGTGTACGGTTCGGAGGGCTCTTGAGGAAGATGAACTGTTGCAAGCTAGGTGCTGGTGAATATTTACACTACACTGATACCTCCTTCCCGATCCTCGACTGTCCGACATTAGGTTCATGTTTTTGATAAAAAGCGCCCCGTCAGCTCTTTCGACGGAAAGCAGGACGGACGTGCTGTTTATGTTTACTGGTTTTCGCAGTGCGCAATAATTTGCGCCAAGTGTGCATATCTTGCGAAGATGATGATCATGATCATGATGATGCTGATCGCCATTGGTGCAATGAAGTACCCGAGTATCATCTTGCGTACAGACAGATTGACTTAAGTGGATAATAGTGTGCGGAATGTCTTGCGCAATAACTGCAATCCGACGTTTAGGGGAGGTAGGCATGAGGGCGTCCAGCAGTTTATTGTGGGATTTGAACAGACGCCCTTCTTAAGTTGAAATTATTCATAAATCTTACCAAAGTCAAAAAAAGGCCAACATCCTCTGCAAAATCGCTTAATCTCCACAACAGATCCAGGAACTCGTAAACGTCGTCACAGAGAGTAACTTATTCACGCCATATCAGAGTCACAGTTTGAACTTGAAAAGTTCAAACTAAAACCTGTCTCCAGAGCCACAAACTTCCATGCTTTTGACACCTCGCTTGGACGGTACAAAACAGTACCCGTTCGTTGTTCTGATTCTCATGCAGGCACGATAAGCATCGCTTGCTCGCTCAGTCGGTCTCTTCCGGCAGCAATTGTTTAGCACAGTGGAGTTAAAAGATGCGCCTCAAAACGCGATTTTTTGGCGCTAGACCAACCAGAGAGGAGGTGTTTGCGAAACTGACTAGATCTCGGCTTAAGTTAGCGCCATTTGAAGCGGACATGGACAACAGTTTCTGTTTTTTTTTCTTTTTTTGAGATCTGTTTCTTTTCCGTTGGATGTTTCTGCTTTGTGTCTGACTCATAACCAGCTGTACCGTTGGTCTTCATCAGCTGCTACCGCGGCTTTACTGACACCATGCGCCCTCCAAAAAAGGGAAAGACGTCGTTGCTAATGCGTCCACAGAGGCTTGTGAACAAAATCGGTGACAGTTGTTCTTGGTGTCTCACAGCGTTGCCGAACAAGCTGGACGCTTTCCCGACCACGTCCAAATAATGAAACCATTTTCGCTGCTGCACCACGACACTCGACCTCATTTCTTCGATTTCGCACCTTTCGGGATCTCTCTCTCTCTCTCGCTGTTTTATTTAGTTTTTATTATAATTTCAAGACAACGAAACTAAAAGCGATGCGGGACACAACCAATCGCGAGGATCTTGGAAGCGGTCGCAATTAAGCGCTAAGTTGCAATTACCCTAAAAACGAAAAGACGCCGGCTCTGTTCTAGCCGTATCTGATTAGCCTGAATAACACAGTCCTGTTGATGGCCAGTTTTTCCTTCCTTGCCCTGCGCTGTGCGGTGCTAATGCCGACCTGCTCTCAGAACAGAATCGGGGTCGTCGCTGCTGTCGCTTTGATGCTTTGGGTCCGTCCGTCCCGTCCGGAAGTACCCGTCAAAAATGAGGCTTTATTTTGATCGGCTCTTCTAAAAGCCTCCCCTACTGCAGCGACTGCTGCACGGCAAACGTAAACAAAACACGCGTAATGCAGCGTATGCGAGAGCGGATGATGATGACGACGATGAAACAAACATCCCAACAGCTGTTGGCAGGGATACTGCGCAGGATACGCACTCTTTGATCAGTTGCTCTGGGTGAGAAGTGCAATTAAGCGTGCGATGCGTATCGAACGCGCAGGCGCACTCATATCGCAGAGGGGAATATGGAATCCCTTTCGACAGGGACGCACCGGTCCGCTAATGGGGTGCGGCATGTAACACGCGTTTTCAGGCTTTGTTTTCGGCATGGTTTCCCCGTCCGTGACCTTCAATCGTGGCGTTTGGCTTTGTGGAGGGGACCAACCGACGCGTCTGATGCGACCTAGTCTTCACTTCCACGGGATGATGTGTGCAGCTCTAGGGCGTCACCCTCTCTTCCTCTCTTCCTGTATGTATCTCTAAAACATAGTGCGCACAGCTGCAGCTGCCCAGAACCGGAATCGGACACACTTGGGGTAGCGTGCATGTTTTTATTTTCCTCCCCGTGGACTGATTGCACCGCACCGTGCTGTTTACGATTCGTGCTCATGGGATAAAGTCGCGATTATGATTATTTTTTCGGCAACATAATGCGCATGGAATTACATGTTCGCACCGAGAGGGCACAGGCGAGGGAAAAACGGTGTGCGCGGTCCCATGCGTTCCTCCGGGGATGGATGGTTTGCAATTAAATTTTGATTTCGACAACGATTGCAACTGCGTTTGTTGCTTTTATGTTGCGATAGTATCACCCCTAAGGCGGTGTTGTTTTTTTCGTTTTTCCTCCGAATGGTTTCCTAAACGTTTCCGTATCAATTGCACTGCACAGGAAATTGCTGGGTGGACGGATCCCGTTGTTGACCGTTAATTTTGTGAAGTGCATTTTCCGTACTGGAATAGTAGTAATTGCGAAAAATGGGTAAGAAAAAGGGCAAGCACGTCCCTGTGCGAAGGGTCATTTTTGGCGATTTATGGCAAGCGAGAAGTAGGGAGTGCACGGAGCCGACCGTTCTAGATGACTGCCCACCGTTTAGCTTGGTTGTTGTTTAGCTGATTAAATTTTATTGTTGCATGCCGAACGAAACGAATTGCTGCGGTTTGTGCGGTGGGAATTGATGTGTGGGCTGCAATTACGGAGGTGGGAATTGGCAAACGATAATAAAACATATGGCCAACGAGGGGCGATGCTCTACCGATGCTCTCTTAGCTGAGCATTGGCTGAAGACATTGTTCTTAATTGGTTTTGGGGTTTTCGGAAAATGTATTGTCTTATCTTCGTTTGAAGTACGAAAGAAACTAAATTTAAGTAAAGAATAATAGACACAAAATAAAACAAAAAAAGAGCGAAATTTCACTGGTTAAGCTGTTTCCGTTTACCCAAAAACCTCACCTCCTAACAAACAAGCCAAAACAAAGTTTACAATCAAGTCTCGCCAACTCGCCCGCAGTTGTGGTTATAAATCAAATATTTTGAGATGTTACATTGAAAACACAAACAGGTTTCACCTTTGCTTGGTGTATGTGTGTGTGTGTGTGTGTGTGTGTGTGTTTTTTTTTACGTAAACGGCGTTTCGTGAAAGACAAACGAAATCTTACCGCACCGAGCCGTGGTCGCTGAGCGGGCGAACGTTGAACTTCGTTGAAGAAAAACGGGTGAAATTAGCAAACATCGTATCAGCGATCGTAACACACTAAACATCACACTGACCTTGACATTTTGTGCTACCAGAGAGTTTTTAGCAGCTCCTACCGGGTGCATTTCGACCGTTGTGGCTCAAAATTTCTGAAACTGTTTAATGACCATATCTTAACGAAGAAGAACTCCACTGCGCAAAGCAAAAGACGCTTCGGTCGTTCGGTAGGGCGGCAAGAAGCCTGAAACCTGATTGTGATGGGATCGCGCGTAAGGATTGCCCGAGGCACGATCGTTTATCAAAACCAACAAATCAAGAAACACCTTTAAAGTCGATTCGAGTTGAGTCTTTACAGCGGTGCTGCGCAAAGACAGGAAACCGTTGGGCAAGACTTCGCTCTGTGACTCCCAACAAAAGCCGCCAGAGCCTCTTGCTTCTGACGGAGCGATAAAAGTATTTACGGTGGATTTTGGGCAACCTTAATCCAGCTAGGACATGGAATTAATCGGCTTAAAGACGAAGAATACGCCCGAAAACATTGAAACTCAAACACATTACCGTCACACCTACAGGATCGTTGATCGTTTGCTTGTTTTCTTTGGTTTCTTGGAGTCAGAGTAGTGAGTGGGCTTTTCGCACCATCATTAACAACAAAATCACAACAACAAAAAAGGGTTACCAAGCAAGCCTCTTATTGTGTTCTAACACCCAAATCGTCACCGGAGTCGTCATCAACTCCAAATTGTACGATTCCATAACATCAAACATCCCTAGGGCGTGCCCCCTGCTGTGACTGATGCGTGGATGCCAAACCGAAAGGGTGATCCAAAATGCAAAACCAATCTTACATGCTCCGCTACCCTCACTCTAACACTCGTCTACCTTCAAAGTGTGTGCTATTCCTCCGGGCACCATGGAATCACATACCGTGAAGGTATCACAAAAGATCGAACTGCAGTAACTCACCGCCGAGCATCATCTCATGAATATGTATCAGGAGAGTGGAACACGCGACGACGGTATTCACCCCTAATGTTGTCGGCCGTCGTGAGGGTCTTGTCAGAAATGCGTCCTGACGGACTGACTGACTGACTGAGGGCTTGTGGACGAACGGCTGGCGGTGATGCCATGGACCAACAACTCCCTCCACCACCCAACAAAGAGGCCAATAGCCAAGATCTTGAGCTGATTGCTCGTGGTGTCGCCACTAATCATCGTGCGTGCACACCGGGGGGCTTACAAATTACGCAAATCGAATTTCGAATGAGCCACGGTAGTTGAAACCGATAGCTGAAAGATGCGGCACTGTCATTTGCTTGCAACACATCGCTTCTTGCACACTAACCATCCCCCTTCTAGTACTTAGAGTGAAAGAACGTCCCCGAAGTTGGGTGTACTGAAATGGAACGAACAGTGTCACAATTTCCTTACACTCGGTCGCTTATCAAGGCAAACTCATCAGCGCACAGATCGGAGTTGCGAAATTCGATCACTCGGCGTTGTCGAAAGTCGTCCGAACGAACAGGAAAGTCCACCAAAAAAGTAATAACAGCCACCCGGGGGTTGACAACGATCAATAACCCACCGTTTGACCTACTTGCTCATGGGGACGCTCGCACGGCAGACCCCCACTTACCTGGAGGTCACAAAGTTTGTGCAAATTTTTGCACACAATCTTCCAAACCGCGCTCCGTGAACACATCTGCTAACACCACCATCACCGCTGCTGTCCCTGTCGACCAAGTGTTTTACTTTCGCCTCAAGTTTCTTGGTCCAGCGTATATACGCAGATGATTACAGCGCAGCGCTACACAAAAGGAATAGCGGTCGGTCGGCCGGCCATTAATTGCAATGCAATCAATCTTATTAATGTTATTGCCGACGAGCGCAACCTGAACTTCGGGGTTGGTTTTTTCGGGGGGTCTCCCTTTTCCTAGCGGGTCCAATGTTTATCAAGTTGTAGGACACGACGTTTCCTTTTTACCAGCCTGAGATACCGCGGGCGACTGCGTCACGTCGATGGCCGGAGCGAGCGTATCAACAACGAAATTTATTGGAACGGGCATCCTGACAGCTCGGGGAGCCCTGGGCGGTGGTGATTTCTGAGCTGGCAACAGTTTTACATTGTCCCCGAGCTATTCGATATCAAGAGTTATGTCCAAAAGAGAAGGCACGCGGAGAAGGCTCCACGATAAGATTTGAAGAACTAGAGGAAGATGTGGAGTGCAGCAGTTCAGCAATGTGACGACTTGATATGAGATCTAATGAGACCTAATTTAAACGAACCTTTGACTGTCTAGTTTGCGTCTTTGTGTTCTTGAGGGGCAGTTGACACCAAATCTGGAACACCAAACAGATTTCGTCAGCGACAAACAGTGCAACCTCCGAACTAGCCCTGCATATACGTACAGAAACGTGCGTCGTGGCGCACCAGACAGTACGGCAGGTTGTGCATGTAGCCACACATTCAGTAGCCAAAATAAACATTAAACAAATGTCGGGATAGCGCTCGGACTGCCACTGCCCGGTAGGTGCAAAATATACTGTTACCTTCAACAGGCCGTAAAGAATGTCTAGCAGCCGTTACGCCGCCGTGGAGCTGAAGATGACAGCGCGTGTTCCTCATGGACAAACATAAGCTCAGAAACAACACAAACGCACGCAAAATTGAGTCGTCGGTAGGTCGCAGCACAAGAAGGAGGAACAACAGGCAACAACCAACAACAGAAAAAAGCGGAACAATCAGTTGTGTTGCGCATAACATAAACAACCCGGATCGACCGAGTTTGGTGAAGTAACACAGCCCCGGCGAACATCACAGTCGTAACGCATGTGTGGTGGGGCAGTAATGGCACGGGTGGACATAGCCACACCAACATTGCGCGGTTTACCACCGGTATGGTAATTTTAAACGACCACCGGGAGTTGCTTTCCAACTGCCCCGTAATGAGAAATTACCGTAGGCCACAACATTCCAATCTGAATTGTGGTTCTCTCCCCTTTGCTTTAGGTGGAGAAAAGTTGGAAAATAATCGTCAAACGCGATTGATTATCGATTCGATACACTTTTCGCACTTTTGCGGAACGAGTTGCGAATATAAATGAACGTTCAATGCCAACAATCCTTACAATGATTGCTAACCAAAATGTTTTACTCAAGGCTTTACCCAACTCCAGGCGACTCAGTTTGATTGTTAAAAGACCGTGTAGTGAATATCCACACTCAACTTAATTGCTTGAAAAACACCCTCAAAGCCTCGCTTCCCTTATGCCACACTGCATACGATTGCCGGACAATCTCAAGACACTCTTGAAGCCTTTCAAATTGTTTTGACAATTTCGTACGTCCCTGAGTCGAAATCAACATCGATACAAATGGATTAAAAGCAGAAGAAAAAATACATTCCACTTACAAGCGACACCTGAATGGCTTCCTATACAGCACTTTAGATACGCGACCTTCTTAACAGGTAGTTTCCCTCCAATGTCGCTTTTTTAACATCAATAAATCCCTTAAATAAATACACTTTTACCAAAAACTGTATTCCACTGTGTGCCTCACGCGACGTGACCTTCCTGTACAGGTGTTTATTTTTACAACACACACTACTTTTCGTTCCATCCTTTGGCCCCCCCACCCCGCGAACGCGTGTACAAAGACCGAGAAGGTGTCTGGGATTATTGTTTTCCAATCGAACCAATCAAACCGGAAACACATTCACCCTGCAACTTCCTTTCCTCCGTGAAGGGCTCTGCAACAACCGATAGAAAAGGGTCACACACGTGCACACCGACACACCACACCATATACGAACCTAGTTGCGGTTTGCTGGACGTGATATTTATAGCACTATCTTCTCGTTTCACAGACGGGGCACGCGCGCGCAGGGTTCACTTTCAGTTCAGTTTCGCACCCAACACAACACACCGATCCGGGGTCTTCTCCTACCAGCTGCGGTTCGTTCGCGGTTCGGCCATCTACTGGACTACGTGCGACGACGTACCATCTAACCTACTGACCTCTGCTGCTGCTGCAGTGTGAGCCATTTGGCCCCAAAATATGACAACCTCCGATTTGACCGGCTCAAAACCACCAACCGCAGCAGCCGTGGACCGTGTGTTTAGATACGCACGAGAGAGAGAGAGAGAGAGAGACAGCAACAACAAAAAGTGCAACCCACCCAATTACAGTCGACACTGATGCCCGCCACGCTGAGGTGCCAAATCGTTCCCATCCAACCGAAACCGAATCTCGTTGCAGGTTTGCTATCGGTCATTTCGGTGGACCGGAGGCTTCTCCTTCACCGCAAAGTGGCCTTCTCCGTTTGAATTGCCCCGGCCGAGCACGCGCGAACCATACCATACACTGCGTGCTACAATTTCCGGTCAAGCAACCGATTGCGCTGTCCACCTCCAACGGTAGCGGCATCATCTTCACTGCAGGCGGTGCCATTACGCAACCGGTCCCGAAACGATTTCCGACACCAAAACAACAACCAACAAAAACTGCCCATTTCATCTCTAAACCTCTGAAGTGAGACGGTCGGACACATCGGAGCTCTTGATCAGCAACTTCTTGAAGTAGAAAAGTGGTGAGGGGTTTTGTTTTATTTTACGCAAAGCCGGTAAAGATCAGCACAGGGGCGATGTTCCGGTTCGATGCGAATTAATGTAGCACCACGGAGTCGTGTTCCAGTACCGTTTTATTGCCTGTTTTCATGCTCCCGGCAGGTGCAATTCACTGCCACAGATCCGCTGATCTGTGAGCATCGTCTGCCGCGGGAGGTCTCGCGTTTTATTGAATGAAGCTGTTTGTGGGCTGTTTTTGTGAAGCTAACCATAACCAAATGACCCTGATGGGTTTGCGAAATTTCAACAACAAGCTTAAGCCAGACTGTGACATGATATGGTGCATCTGGTGCCATTGACGTAAAGATCCCGAGTGTATCAAGTTACTTCTCTCTATTGCCAAACTTTTGCATCCGCTGGCCGGCGCAATGGAGCCGGCGGTCGCGCAAATCTGATTAATTAAAACCAGCAGCTATGTGGACACACATACACGCTTCAATTTGGTAGCTAGTGAGCGGGCAATTAAGGTTATGTGCGCATGTCGGTAACATGTCTCGCGGCGTGATATGAGACCACCGGAGAGAGATGTTTTCTAAAAGGTTTGCTTTTTATGTGCATAATATTTCTATTATCGTCTCAAGTTGGACGCTCTAACGAGATTTAATTAATGTTACATCGTGAACATACAAGGTTAGTGGAGGTCAACCATGTTGCCTAAGGTATGAGGGGTTGTTAAGTGCTACTGCATTATTGAGGAAAACCCTGAGATCCTGAGCTCTTCAAGGTACACAACAAACACTGTGATTAAAACGCTCTCAAAGCTCCGGATAACTCTCTCAAGTTTGGATACAGAAATAAATTCCAAATCTATCAAAGCGATCAAATCGTTTGATCTATCCCGCTATGGACTCCAACGAAACAAGGATCAGCTCCTCCTTCAACCACACACACGTAACGGCCATTCTAAAACCCAAATGATAGGCTCTCGCACCGCTCAAAACCTGCATTATAGACAAATCTCCCCACCCGTTTCTCGACCGCAGCCAACGACACAATCAAGCGGTACACAATAATTAATTCTATTAGCCCTGCCGATATCGGGACACACCGTGGGATCGGAAAGCCTGGGCATGGCTCCGATTGCACGCACCGCATCGCTCGCCCGGATGCAGGATGAAAAGGACAATGCGGTAGCCTCAATCCGGAATGAGGCCTTTTTTGTATGCAGTGTGCATTAAAGGAGGGCAATACAGCGTTTCCTTTTGCTCTGCGACACGTACATCACATCTTGGAATACAATTTTTTATTCAGAGCGACACCTGAAGCTGTAACACGAAAACTAGAAACCAAACCTGATCATCCCGAACGTCGATGAGGGTTCCACAAAAGCCTAGCTGTGACCGTACGGTCACAGGAGAAAGAGAGCTTCCGTGTTCAGCACAACAGCGTCGTTAGGAAAAAAGGTTGTGATTTAATTGCCCGCAGCGGGAGGCCCTTGCTACGTTAGCGGTAGATTTGGGAACAGCTCTAAATGCATTCGATACGTTTGAGATTTTAATTGCTTGCTTTTGGAGTTCAAGAAAAAGAGAGAGCGAGAAGTGTACTTTTATTGAAGAAAAAACGGAGATAAAAAAGGACGTGCATGCAATCGAAAAGCGAAGGCATTAATGAAGAATTGAAGACGCTGAAGAGGTGCTGCTTTAACCTGCTGGATGATTGAGGTGTAGTAAAATGGTGAAGTGTAATCGACCATCTTGGCAGCTTCTCTGGGAAAGGCTTCAAGGCAGTCATTCTTCGCTCATGCCGCATTATCACTCAACAGTTAGGAGATTAGCGCAGCACAGTGCGACGGTTTTATTAATTTTAATTTACATAATCCTTTTACGAATACAGGCAATACACTTTTATTACCATTATTTCAGACCATGCAATGCCGACCGATCGACCGCAACTCCGCAACGAATCGGGGAGATTAGCTCGATCTAATCGAGCGGACACGTAGACGTTTTATAACGCTTTGAAGAGGGGTGGTTGTCATAATCGTTTATCTGATTTTGGTAAAGAAAAATTACAACACACGCCAGAGGACCCAAGACGCTACATAATTTGAGGGCAAAATATATGGCACGATTAAAAAAAAACCCTTACCACGACTCTTTTTCTCGCTTGATTAAGGCGACTGTTTAAGCGCAAAACTCGCGTCTCGCCCATATGTGTAAGCAGGTGCCGTTTCCACTGGGCGCACTGCCACACCGAAATGAGTGTATTTTCCTCCTTTCCTCAGCATTCTGTTTTTTCCCTTTTTTTTTGCTTTATGACGGTACGACATCCAGAACAGGTAGGCCCTTTTCCTGCGGTTAGGGACCGTTCGATGGGACCGCGCTACCTGTTCGGGTGCTATCGCTGCCTAAACCCCGGAGACCGGCGCGGCAAAAGAAATGCAGGTTTCTCACGCCGGATATATGGGTTGCATCAATGGCGGGAAGCCATCTAGAGCGAAGGGTTTGTTTTTTTTTGCTGCTGCCGGTGGTTTGACGACGAATTATTGTTTTATTTTATGCTTCACATTAGCATAGGACAGAGCAAATGAAAACGCAACAAACGCCACAACAGGTTGATTTTCGTACGGGGAGAGACCGCACCGCATTGAAAGAGCCCGCATGTTGCAGGGTTGCAGCAAACGTAAACGTAACCACAACCTCATAGATTGGATCGTGGCTGAAATTAACCTGTCTATTCCCCCCCCCCCCCCGGTGTGTGTTGGTAACAATGTACAAAAGGCACAATTTATAAACATTTTCGATGCTATCGGAGGAAGTGGTGAAAGTGTGCCTTTGTTTGCAGGAAAAAAGGAACAGAAAAAGTGAAACATTTGCCTGACAGGTTGTTTTAAAATTACACCACTTTTTGATAACGTTTATAGCACACATCTTCATTTACAAGTCCGAAAAAAATGGTCAATTTCATATTACTCTCCATCTGCCCAGCGGGGCGCTGTTTTGGTTCTATTTCCTGTGTCTGACATCATCCACCCATCCGGCAAGCCGCAAGCCTAGCGCTGATAAGAACTTCTTTTAAACATTTGTAAATAAAACTGTCGTAACGGTTACGCCCATGCGGAGTGTAAATTCAATTTAACGAATCGAGCTTGGTGTGCCAGTGAGTGTCTGGTATTATCACTGTTCGCCAGACACTGCCAAAGTCCCGGCCTTGGTGTTTCATAATTCTTTGGCACTTTCAATTCCAGCGACGCAATTCCACCGAACAGAACAATCCAACGGCCTCTACAAGAAAGCAGACTAATCGTCTAATCAAGCTGCGTAACATGACTCCCCAAACGTATATAATCCGCCTTCCAGTATTTCCAGGACGCTCGGAATAGAGAACTACGAATTGCTTCAACTAACTATTCGATGTTTTAACGTGTTTCTATCATGGCATTACTTTTACCAAACCCCAATCCTAAACTCCCCTTCAAAAGTGGGAAGATATTGACGGTACACAGCGGTAAACAGACACACGTCTAGCTTTACATGCTAGTGGCTCCAATGCAGCATATCTTATCAGCAGCTCCGTTCCCTTTCTTGGAGGCACTTTTCGGTGACGAAATTGCAGTGGGAAAAAGCGTCCCTTTATTTTCCATAGAAAAAAACCCGCTACGGGTTCAATAACACCGTTCATAGTTCACCGTGTAGCAACACAGTTAAAAAAACGGGATGGGTTCACCGTTTACTTTCCGACCGCTGGAAGCCCGCCCAATAATTGTAGCGTGAAATAGGAAACCAATTTCGGGAAGTACTCTTCCTCCCGGACTTTAATGCCCTCATGCGCCCGTTGCCCGTCCCTATCAATCCCATACTGGTGCACATGTTGACACGTGTGCATGTGTCCAATTAACGATCGCTTCTCGGCCCATGAAACAAACACTAACCAATCGATTGACGTTTCAATACTTCCGGTCACTGATTAAGAATGTACATCGGGGCCCCATCGAAGAACATAAATGAGATCACATCCAAGCAACCCGGTGCAATGTCTGCTAGCGATTGGGGGTGTGTATGCTTTGTAAACATTCAATTAATGTGAGACGATACTTTCACGACACGAAACAGTCCCCTTTGCAGCAAAAGAACGGGGTTGTTGATTGTTCATAGAAAATTACCCTTTATCTAACCAAATATCCGTTCCAGTTCTCGAAGCAATAGTGCGTTAAATTAATTTTATGTATTGTTTTTTTGCAGGATGGAGAACAAAAAAACTGAACATCACTTTCAAAGGTTGATAAGCAGCACAAGGTGCGTAATAACAACACCGCAAAAGGGTAATGTATGGAATCACGCGGCTTGTTATTACTCCATCCAGCTGGGTGTGTCATAATGTCTTGCTTGACTTTAATTAATCAAAATATCTACCAACATACACGACACCGGATCGTGTAAACAGCCGCTAATGGAAGCGTGTGCAGACGGGCAGTGTGCTGTCAATCATCCGAGCAAACGATACATACCTGAGAAAGAGAGAGAGAGAGAGAGAGAGAGAGAGAGAGAGAGAGAGAGAAAGGGAAAAGAATTTCATAAATTAGCTCCGTTTCATAAAGCACAATTTCAAACGCAAACAACAATAAGCAAGTGAAGAGGAGCGTGGCAAGAGAACCATTTAGCTGCGTGATAAATTACCGTGTTATGACATGCACAATTGACAGGAACGAGGACTCTAAAACATGCACTCCGATGACATCTGTCAAAGTGTGTAGCTGGGTAGGGTGTCAATAATACAATTATTCATCCCGTACCTTAGCTGAGCCACAAGGGAAGGAAGGAACTTTTCGTTGCAATTCTTCTTTTTAAAGTGTTTCATATTTAAAACAAAACCATTAATCCGCCACCACGCTACCAGGCTTTGCTGAATGCGAATGCTGTTTGGTAGCAAAGATGCAAAAAATGGTTAACAGCCACGCAATATATCATACTTAATTGAGGCTTAACTGTGTGCCCCGCCAGTCAGTAATGGACCGCCGTTGAAATTGCGCATTTTTACAACTCCTCTCCTTAGCGATTCGCCTGCTGCTGATGATCTCAGCGAGACATTTAAAATTCTCCCGAGAAGGCTCGTGACGAGATCCCGGGAACAGAGCGTCATGCAAAGTATCCAGCACAGTACACACAGCGGGAACAGCAACACCTTCCCAATGATGCCATTCAAGTGCTTAATCGCTGCAAAGAATTATTACCGCAATGTATGTGCGTATGACGAGTCATGATGTCAAGTCTCACAACGCCACGCGCGCCCTCTGTACGGAAGCGAATGATGTGGTATTAATAAACGCTGACGAACAGCGGGCGGAGAGCACCTGGCAGCTGGGCTGGGTCGGATATATCCATACTCCGATTCCATAACTCCCCACACGGGAGAAGTTGGTTGGTTAATCCGTCTAAGATGACGCCGCGTACGATCCCCCTTGTATGGGCAAGACCGGCTCTGCTGCGGTAGGTTACAACATCACTCATCTCATCTGACCATTCGTTCTTCACGCTTTACCGAACATCAATTGATTGAAGCAGTGTGGAGACACACAACCACAAATATTTGGTGCGAGGATCATTGTAGAATAACTCAGGCTCTAGACAGTACTCGAGCAACTGATCGCCTGGATACATACACACAAACAGCCATTGCAGCTGTTTACATCAATATGCACAAGAATGTCTCACACAGTAATGCGCAAATGCCAATTCATTAACCGCATTCCCGGCGCTCGTGTGGAACGATCTACGGAAGAATCTCCGCAAACACTCCGGGTCCGAGGGACTACCCTGTCAATATAGCAACAGACACTGTCAATGTGTTTATTTACATTTGCAATTTCACCATAGACGAGGGCCTCACACACACCCGGAGATCGCCGGAGCAGTATCCCCACAAACATCGCCCCTCGTTAAACCCTTACGGTGCGTGCGGGATTGGCAAAACAAACTGAATTATAGCACCGCGGGTCGACGACCTGATTTTTGTTTCTTTTCGCAGTGTTTTAGCACTGGGAATGCAGGGGGAAGGGAATATGTGTGGCGCGTGTCTGGCATTTATATTGGTCCAAAAACCGTCACCCGATCGGCGGGGCCCATGTTTCATAGGACAGGAATGTTCCATTCTATGCTCGCCGACTGGCAGACATGAAGTTCCCTTCTACTCCAGCCGACACGCCACCGCACGAAGTGGGTTCATAGGCGCGGAAAGCTTGCACGATGATCAGATTGGTGCTGGGTGTTGTTTGTTGAAGGAAACAGTATGGCCAACTTCAACTCCAACAACCGGAGGCTCTACTTAAGCCGGCCTAATCCAGCGTTTTGTTCGGAAATAACAGCAAAAAAACACATTAAACCCAACACTAGATAAGCCAAACGGCTTTACAGGCCGCGTAATCTAAACGTTTTCATTTCAGTTTCTACTTGAAACTCTGCTCCAAAACCTACACAGTCCGCAGGCGTACCGTTCAGTTGTCTTTAAGTGGTTGCAGTGCTTTAACAGGAACAGACATCTTAAGTGAGTAAATCATAGGCCACACACAACAGATTGTGTGCCGCCGATTGAACCGATAGATAGAGAGTGCAGCGTGCCGTGGCTGTGGTTAATGGATTTTTGTTGCGGCAGAACTTTCACTGTGGCGCTTGCAGCCACTCTAAAGCGGCCACTTTCGACCGGGTTGAAATTCTACAATCTAAGCCCTGTGTCGCAGCCAACTGGCATTACGCACAGCCCACACCACACAATCCCGGAGGGTGTAAAACGGGTGTTCTCTCCCTCTCTCTCTGTATGTGTTTGGCGCGTTTGTGGAGTGGTGCCTAAAAAGAGTGGCCTTTTCCGGAAAGGGGTTGAGTCACTCGGTGGCAGCTCCAAAAGGTGCTTAAGTCTTACGCACCACCGCACATTTTAGACCACTTTCATATGCAACGGTCGGAATGTGTGTGTGTGTGTTTAATTGCTGGCCCTATTTACCTACCAAAGTGCGCGCCACCACAAGAAATTAGCCAACGGGGGAAACCGTTGGTGAGGTCTGTAAAAGGTGCTTCGGGAGCTGCGCATATTACAAAGAGTTCCCCGTGTAACTGCCCCCTCACACACACACACACACACACACAGGATGAGAGCAATTCGAGAGGAACGAGAGCATTACAAAAACTGGAGCTGCCATCGCCCGGCGGGAGAGTGTCTCTCTGGGCCACGGGGTAACGTTGCTTGAACCGGGAGTTTAGGTGTTGCAGCACAAACACCTTGTTTCAGGGGCGAGTACATTACCATCGGCCGGGTATTGCTTTAGACAGCCCCGAAAAGGGCATCTTGCGCAGAAAAAGAAGTGTAAGTTGTGTTCGAGCTGGATTAATCATCGTGCCTACCTGCTTACAGGCAGCCCTTGGTGTACACCGTACCGAGAGGTCTTATGCAATGGCTCTCTTATGGGCACCCACGATGGAATCTCACGACAACCGCACGAAACCCCGTACGGCTCGAAGGAAGTTTGGAGGCGCACGCTTTACGTACAACGCTCCCCGCCCCCCAGAAACCGGCTCCAGTCTAAAGACAGTTGAGTGGTTTTAATCAAACTAGTGAAAATACCTATCGCGCTCGCTTGATCGGTGCAATTTGCAGAACCTCTTAGCCCACACCACAAAGGATCGCTTGCAATCCCAAAGAGCTCCAGGATCAGTGTCCCGAAGTACGCCGGAATGTTAATAGGCACTGACAGCTCGAACAGCAGCACACCCGATGTTTGTTCCAATGTTGGAGGCATATCGGCGGCGTGTGGCGTTGTTTGGCCGTAGTTTATGTTCGTGCCAAATCAAACTGACAATTCTTGGCGTTGGAAACCATGCCGAGTAGCGCACACGACAAAAGCTGAGGGCAAAACCCACCTACAGAAAGCTGCAATGCGATTAACATGCTTGATATGGATTTGCACGAAACAATTGCTTAATAAACTCTGACTTGTTGGTGTAACATTGTTGGAAATGTATGTATGCTTTCAACAAAAAAAATAACATGAAGAATATTTTTAATGGGCCATAAATCAATCAACTCTAAACATTCTAAAACAATTATTGAGGCCTGAAATAGAATGTTACGGGTATAAATAAAACATTACTACTTTAACGGACCGTAGATCCGGAGCGTTTTAAAAAGTAGCGCCAATAAATAAGCTTCAAGTCAGTTCTATCAAAACGCGTGCCATTACATCCTCTTTGGAAGTTTTTATTTTTGTTTCATTTTTGCTTCAACTTATGTCGCACGGGCCTTCCCTTTCATTTGATGGCGTAATCAACCCACCCATTAAGCCACACGACGACCGGCCAAAACGATCGGTAAGAACGAAAAAATCAAAGCCAACGTGAACCCAGCAGACCACGAAATGTATGCAGATGACCCACCGAACACACACACACACACACACCGATCGTGCACAAACAAAACCCAATGAGCCATGGCGAATTTGACGTGTTCCCAACCCGCCACAATGGAGTAACGTTGCCAGTGTTTCCTTGCCTTGCCATGAAGGTTACGCCCCGCGTGCTCTTTTCCGTTCGAATCGTGCGTATTTAATTGACTTCGGTGCCATATTTGAACACCCTAACCCGGTGGGGGTGGGGGGAGGACGAGATCGAAGATGTAATTTCCAAAACCACTGAACCAGCCAGGCATCAGAGTATTTGCTGAGTAACTTGTTTTTCCTTATTTCCCCTCCAATGCGCGGTACACTCAGGTACACTCCGAAAGGCGAAAGACCCACAGTGACACTCCTGTGGAGCGGGCGTACCCTCCGGAACGAGCGAACACTCTAATTCCAACAGTGAAATTAAATCTCAGTCAGTCACGCCAAAGCGGTTGAAGCAGCAATCGTTCAGCGACATTTGTGTCTCGAGAATAAATCATTTCCGCACCGCATGGGGGACCGGGGGTACACCCGGGAGCGCACCGAGTGGAGCGTGAAGAACGACGGCCCGGAAATCGGACAACCTGACATACAAAAGCGCGGCATCCATCCAGACAATGGAGTTGGGCTATCGGGGGGAGCTTGGGCTTGAGCGCTGAGGGAGTCACCTGACACGTGCACGGGGAAGCGATGGGGTTAGTGCTCACGCCTCGGGTGGTAGGTGACAATAACGACTGCAAGACCTGACCGCCCAAGGGTTTGGAGCACGCGTTGCGTTCGGTACGTGAGACTCAACCGATCTAACATCTCTCCAATGTCTGGGCATAGCTAACCTTTTCAAACTGAATGTCTCCAGAGTTCATCCAGTGGGGAGGTCCAACAACAAGTAATTGAGTCTGTGTGTGTAGGAGCTGCCTACAGACATAAGATGCATGTGATCTTGCGCGAGATGCCGCGACGTCTACTCAAGGCACCTTTTTGAATACTAAACCAAATCTACGAATGTCACCCTGGATCCACCTAGTTAGCTAAGAAGGCTAAGGTTTCCAGTTGGCAGAGCTTTCTGTCTATTGTTTCGATCGGTTTAAGCCGTGTCGTGCTGCACCTTCACCTATGTCCCTGACATGATGCGTGCGTGTGGCATGATGTGACATTGTACTAACTCTACCTCATGCTATTCTTTCAGGTCGTACAGGCACAGGTGCGTTTCTGCAAACGCTTAATCTTTGACATTAGTCTTTGCGACAAAAGGGCAAACACAACCAATTTAAAGCATAGCCTGCGATCATCCAACCGTTGTTCACGCAATGTCCATGATATTCTGCACATTTCTTATGTCTTTCGATGCGTGGAACTGCGCCGTCCAACAATCACTGGTTTGGAACTTCTCACTCATTAGCCGTTTGTTTTTACTTCACACTCTGGTAGAACTTTTCCATCGCTTCCACTCTTCGGTACACCTCCCGCTGGACGAATTCTCGTATTACCAATTGGCTTTTCCTTTGAACTCGTGCGCGTTCCGTTGTTTCGTGTTAATTTTTCAATTAATATTCATCGAGAAGTTCACTTGTCGGCGGGCTAACGAACTTGATAGGCTGCAGAATGCGCGCGCCCAGATTCGGAATTTTGAAGCTGATCCGACGTAATATGACCTCCTCTCCCGTGTCTGTTCGATCCCGAACTGGAAACGGTACTTCCACGGGTATGACGACCTCCAAATGTCTGCCAGAGTGCATCCAGCAATGACGGGAGAGTGGGGCTAATATATTGACGTCCGAATGCGAAAACTATGCATAATGCCTGCTCAGAAGACTTGAAAAGGAACATAGCAACAACAAAAAATGGATCCACTCTTTCAGCGTTCCATTGAACCGTATCCAAACACACACACATGGTCAATGAAGGATGATCGTCCCGCTCCCGAGCCAGCTTGGACCAATTAATACTGAAATGCGAGAAAATTCTTTCATGCGTTCGGCTTTTGCCTATGAAACAATTAAAAAAAACGGGAGGAAAGTGGCCGAGTGGCAGCAAATGAGAATTTCCCGTTCGAAACCAATCTTGCACCCATTGTTATCGGCAATTTTATTGCCTCGTTTTTTGCCTCTCCTTCGTTTTGTTCTGAAAATTCTCATCGGAAAATTTGATCCCAAACATAGGGTGGATTCTCCAAAGAAAAGAAAAGACAGAAAGCCGATGATGCACCCATGCGTGGTCATTCGTGCGGCCAGTGTGAAGTGTAAATATTTGGAAAGTGATCAAGAACGATGCGGCCACACGTTGCAGCCAGCCGCTTGGCCGAAAACAGGGTCTGACACACAAAGGGGAGGTATTAATCTCTTTTGATTCCTTCGATATGCCTTGGTGCCGCTTGGTGGCCTCCGCTCAAATAAGGTCACTTTTGTTTACCGAGATTAATGACTTTTGAGTTGGGCGTTCTGCTTCTTTTGGGTGTGAAGAATGCACAAAGAAAGTAAAGAGCTAGCCTTCTTCAGCTAATAATAAGGGTATAAACGTTGACCCAAAAAACACTCCTTTCTCGATCCACTACTTCAAGATTACTGAGGTTGAATCCTATCATGTAATAAGAAATGTGTGCACAACAATAAACCTGCTCAATAACGTCCACACATCGAGAAAAAGAATCCATTTTCTTACTCTCGTATTGGATTCGAATTGGACACCAAAATTGAGACCTCACGCGGGAAAACAAATTATCCAATTAAGCAGATAAATCACCGTTTACTGTTAGATTATCGTCACAATTACCAACCCCGGGGGCACCCCGTGCACGTGCAAAAGCCCATGCAATAATAAGCAAAATGCGGTCCGTTTACGCCAAACAAGCTGCCAAATGTGGCTCTCTCAGTGCACTTTGGGTGCATTCACACCATAATTAGATGCTATCAACGCCGGAGCCATCAACACCCAACGGCAGGCAGCGCCGGACCCAAAATGCGACGTGCCGGTGAGGTGAGCCAAGCATGAAGCACGGGCATATCGTTCGCATAATATTGCCCCCGCTCAAGGCACAGCAAGCTAATTGCTCCACATCCGTCACATGCGAGAGCAGCAGCACCTTTCTCATTTTGGGAGGCTTCAATGTTGTGCAATAAAGCGCCAGCCCTACACACACACACACGAACGATGTTAGATCATAGGTGTCGTGCGTCTCCGGATCTGATAATGGTACCCATTTTGGTGGTGGCAAACGGAGAGGGGAACAGAGAAACCCCATCAATATCGAATCGGAAAATGTAACACGCTTGTCAAATGGGTTTTCCAAAATGGTTCAGCAGCATCCACACGGACACACACATTAATTAAGCGGAGCGTTTTTACCACTCTTCCCACCCCGAAACGAATTCAATTACGTCGCTATATTAATTAAGCAATTAACACTTTTAACCATCCCGCACGATACAAGCCCTACATTTGGTGCATGTGCATCACCTCCCCCCGGAACGCACCTGGCCGCATCTGCGCAACGGAGGATTTGAGATTGCTTAAAAAAAAAGGCGCTTCGCAAACGCGTCAATGCACGCAAGATACTAAACCGTAAATGGCAATGCAACCGATACGGTTTGCATCTTTGCAGCACCCGATGCACCCGACGGGTTGCCGCAACGGAACGACCCCTCGGTTCGCTGTGCAATGGGCGTTGAAATGCGCACACAATGAGCGCGCGCTTTCGTTGTGTGCGGAGCGGGACGTCGCGGGACGGACAGTGAGAAGAAGCATAGCATAACAACAAACAAAGCATAAACTAACATCAGGCTCGAGCAGACAAGCAGAAGCAGGGGCTGCAATCATCTTCTCCGCTGCATCCCAAAAGGAGATGCATTTTATTTTTCCACGCAGCGCGACGCATTATGCGCAGACCGTGCGTGCTGCGCGTACGTACATCTTCCAGCAGCATACACTGCGAGTTGTTTTACGTTTCAATTGCTGATGTTTTTCTCCCCCCCTCTCTTCAAAAGACAACGTCATCAACGGCGGGCTGTTTAACAGTTCGATTTGTGCCTGCACAAACGCATTTGCTGTGTATTCCCTCCTTTTTCCACCGCCCGCTGGCTCTTGCTGCCTCACCATCAACCGATGCTGCAAAGGAGGGAATGCAGGCAGTTTGTTCTAATCTGCAGCTTTCCATCGCGCCGCAGCGGGGTCTTCAAGAAGCATAATTACTTACAGTTGCATTTTTTGTGTTTCCCAAGCGCCTGTTCTCTCCGCTCCCCCCAGCGGGTGATTTAAAAAAGCGGGACAGCGTTGTTCTGCGCCGCTAGAGTGCAGATGCGCGCGAGATTACAATCAAACGTCACCAATATGTGTTTGCGTACGGGTGCGCATTGTGTTACACAGTGGCCCACAGTCCCACACGGGCTAATCAACCGCGCGCAGTGCGATGTGTGCGCCTGTCCACTTGACGATGAAGACATTCAGCAATTGCCTAGTTGATTGTTTGCATATATTGCAAGCGCGCGCGCTCCCAACGGAGAGAGGAGAGGTCGATGCACCCGATGCAATTGATGGTACCGAGCGACTAGCGTCTTGTAAATTGCATTTATTTCATCACCGAGCGACCGTTCATGATAATTGATGTTAGTTGGAAGCGGCAAGCTAAAGCATGCAGACATGCTGATGGAGATATGCGTTCTTAATGGATTTATTATAACCTATAAGATGGCTGTTAGACCCCTTTCTAATAGTGAAGGAAGTGTTTAGGCATGTCTTAACACCAATGAAATGATGTATTTGCGATTCAATACGACTCAATTCTAACGCACCACCTAAGCAATGAGCCAATAGTGTCATGATACAACCCGCGACATACAACGCCTGAGATCGTGGGTTCAAATCCGTTCAGCATCAAACTCACAAACAACAAATTCTCACATCTAGCATCGAAAAAAAGTGTTTTATAACGTTTTCAAAAAAAAAATCATAGCTACAATCATTTGATTAATAACGATATGAATGGGTAAAAGAATGCTTCATTTGAATCACACTCCCCACATGCTGTGCACATATCTGATACAAACGATCTCGGAGTAATGCTATTTTAATAGCACAACATAAACGAAACATTCTCAAACACAATGTTTTTTTTTACCCTCTTCTACCCTTTTCATGTAAAATCTCTTTCTGGGGATCTGCCAGTCGACATCTAATTTGTGCCAAACAGTGGACTGCCACAGTGCACTGTCATTTCCGGTGCCGTGGACATAGAGAGAAAGAGCGGCCTCACCATGCACCGTAGCGTTGAAATTTTGTCATTTTCCCATAAAGCATGACTTTCACCCTACTCCCGGCCACACAAAAAGCCAATGCAACAACCAAACTGTACGGCAAAACGGTGGTTCCGCTTCTACCTTGTTTTTATCCCAAAACCCGCTCCCCACCATTTTTGGTGCATTCTCGTTTGTTATGCAAACAATGACGAGACAAGACCCCCGGGCGCCGATCGCGCGGAAACACCCGTGGGTTCCATAAAACACAAGGGGGAAGCAGAAAGTGAACATGCACACAAAAAACAACAACAATAACGAGAGCCCACAGACCGAGAGAGGCAACACACACAAAACGCCTCATTTACCGTCCCTGATGGGATTCGAACTGATGCTGCACGGAATTTAGATCAATTAATCATGCGCCCTGTCACACGCTTCTAATAGTCCCATGCCGAGCCCGTGCCTTTTTAGTTGAGTTTAAACTGCATGGCAAACAGTTCCCTACTGGCCTTTAAGCTATTTAACGGCAGGATAATGAGGATCTGGTTGGCTGTTTGCAGAAGAGATCTGCCGAAGAGAACTGGCACGACCGGTCGGGATCAATATTCCTTCTGGGCATTCGATTGTTTGTTTGAACAGATTGTATTCAGTATTTTTAATTGAGGGTATTGAAGTTGTTATTCGCCAAAAAAAAAGACAACCTAGCGAACGGGAAATTCCCTCGAGCTGTTGTAACTATACTTCTTGCGTCCTGTGGTGGATTTACCCGCTTCGCTATTGGTTTGCTGATTCACACCGGTTTACAAAGCGAACAAATAAACACAACGAATCTTCCCCACCGATCACCAGGAACTCCAAAAACGCATCACGGAAAACAGAGCGCTTCTGGTGGAGTGCGTATGTGCGTGAACAAGACAATAAAACCCCACACAGCCGAGGGCCGAGTGCATAGAAGCGTAACATTTTAAGTGGAGTTTTGCGTACCGTTTTCCCCGTTCGTAAGTGCGCGGACAGGGGCCTGGGGCGTTCAAGCGAAGGTATTCCAGGGGCTCTAGCTTCCTGTGCAGTACCACCGACGCATGTACCACCATAAACGCACATTTAGCATCCGGATGCAGTGGAGAAATTTGACTGCAATATCTGGCCCCAGTCCCAGCCCAGGGACTACTTCCCCGTCCCGGGTCTGAGTCGATGAACACAATGGATCAAGCTAGATTTTTTAGAGAATATAATAAACACAAACCCATTTACTCCGCTCGCTAGTTGGAGAGGTGTTTTCCAACAAAAGCCCACTCAACAAAGGGAATAAGGGAGCTCTCAACCGTGGCGTGAACACCTCTCCCTGCACACATCCCAGAACGAGATCCACCCATCAGGCGCAATAAAACTGTCGGATTTTCGGGCTTCGAGGCATTAAAACTCCGGTACCGCACACTGCTGTGGAGTCTCTCCCGAATGAGTCAGCTCTGCCGGGATCGGTACACCGTGAAGCAATCGGGGAGATATAGGCGCCCCTGCTCGTCTTCTAACTATGGCCTCTCGCCAGTCACAGTGAGCGAGTTTGCGCGGGCGTGGACCGACATTGAGTTTCGGGCAGGTTGCACACATCTCGAAGGCTGCGCGCTAATGCGGGAATGCTTCCTCTACCAGCCGCTGGGAAAGCGCTTCTATCCATCCATCCATCAAGGCGCTATCTCATGCGCAACGTGCTGCCACGCGATGCCTTGGCGCTGCTAAGAGGCACTGCTAGGTTGCTATCGATTGGCGACTCTTCCCTGTTTCTGCCAACGACGAAACAGAACGAAACGAGACGAAGATGCACACTCATCCAGAGATATGATCAATAATTTCTTCTTTTTTGTATGTTATGCCTATTTTAGCGTTGTTGAGTAAAAAATCTACTTCGTCAGGAATTATTAAGCTTTATTAGAGCTTCTCCAGGGTGAGGCACACCCCTCTTTGGCTTACTGACACCGAAAGAAGATCCCAAACTAGGTGGCAAACCCAAAAAGAGGGTTACAAAATGCGGCCACCCCGCAGACACCTAGAGTTCTTCGTTCATCGTAGCTCCGAAACCACCAAACCCATCAGTAAACCTGCCACGACGACCACGTGCGACAACGCAGCAGTCGTACGGCAGCGATGGCACCGAGACAGATGGCACAGAGAAAGACGACGCCGCGCACATTATGGCAGATTATGCCTTCCTGTCTTTTTTAATTTGCTTCCGCCAGATCGCGATCGCGCCCAAAGACTGAACTGACAGACACCAGTCTACCAGTCGCCGGCCCGGGTCGTGTGCTCATTTGCAAACACGCGCAAGAAGAGGAGGACCTAGAGGGCAGAATGGTCATATTAATTTCTCGTACGAAATTATCCCTTCCTCTTCCCAAGACGACACGAACGACGCCAGTTTGGGGGTTCTTCCTCTACTCCGTGCAACATATGCACCGGGCCTCGTGACCAGAGCTGCCGGCCTGTAATCAGTTCGATGAAGAGGGAACAAACGGTCCCGATCTCGTGGGCTCCGTCCGTGTGGTGAGTTATTTAACTTCCCCTGCGTACGTCCACATTGTCGCCAGGCTGTGCTCCACATTTAACAACGGTTTATCGGTAGCTATCTCTTGGACGGTTTGCAGTTCGCTGACTTCTGAAGTGGCTGGCGATTGCTGCGCGTAAGGCGATCGCCCTACTCCTTTGGGGAAGTTTCGTCCCTACCGAAGAGAGTGGTTGGTTTTCTGTTTGGGTCGTCCCCGAATGATTGACAGTAATAACTGCGGGTTATTGTTTTCTTTGCGCTCTACCACTCACTAACTCGTGCCCGTACGCCTCAAAAACAATAACGTCCAACAGGCAAAATGACGTGAAAATAAGCACACTGCGATCGCGTAGATCGTGATGAGCGGAATTTCTTGCGGAGAATAGCGCACACGCGGGGAGAAATTTCGCTCGAGGATAGAAAGAACTTTCTACCAACTGAGTCGTGTCGTATTCTGCGTGAAAAGGAAGCCAGATGTCCCAGATGGCACGGCGGAGAAAGGAGGTTCTTTCTCCAGTGTTATTTTCAGCTTGCCGGTACTTGCCGTCACCAATTGCTCCCATCTGGTATTGGGATATGCAACAAAACTGTTATTTTTGGATCAATTTGAACAATACCGGTGCGACCCTTCGACCTCTTCGATAAACATGCAGCGCCGATGCCACAAAGCGACTCGTTTGTACACTAAATTGATTGCTTGTGTACATCCACACTTGAATTAATGTCCATTTTACTGTCTTCAAACTCCAAACATGGAATAGAGATAGAAGAAGACAACCCACAATAGCAACAAAGCGACTATAGTTCTTACCTTTCTCTCGTTTCCCTTTGGTCGCCGTCGCGTCTTCGACTAGAACCCCGTACGCATTCCATCCTCCTTTCAATGAGACTGAAAGGCAAGCCCGTGTGTGTCCACTTTGCAGTCAAGCTAATCGATCAATTCTTGATGACTTTTCCGGTTTCATCCATTCCCTGTGCCGATCTCCCCTGTCCTTCATTGAACGTCTTCTATTTGCCTTTCCTGTTTAATTTCACATTATATATTTGCTGTTGTTGTTTTTTCCCCATCCCCGGATGGCTTTTTCCTGCGATTCTGAAAGCCATTCGATGGCTCCCCTTTTTTCGGGGCGCTCGTACACTTTCAAATGCGCTGCTTGATGCGGGGTGTGGCGGATGTTCCAATGCTTCTTCCATACCGCGAGCCGAGCGTCAGCGCAAAAGCAAAAGCCTCGCCTAAAAGCCCGCGACGGGGGCTCCCTGTTCTGGTCGTCGTGGCCGGACGATGACAGCAAACGCTTCGTACGTGACCGCGGCTCTAGAACGGATGTTTCGGTGCCTTCACGCTTGACGGATCGTCGCGGTGACTTGAGGTGCGTGACGGAATTTTTGTTGGATTGTGTTGGATAAGCAACCCTCCAGTGTTTGTGTGGATTTTGTTCCAGGAGTTGCAGGCAGCGTTCACATTTGCCGGAATTATTCGCAAAAGATTTCCTTGTTGTGTACGCTTACTGCGCGGTCAATTTGCTGGTTGCACACCCTCATACCGATGTCAGATAGGGTGATCAGCGATGCAGAAACTCGTAAATGCAGCACCGCTCAACCCCATAAAACAATCTCGAAACGATATTACGGTAATGCAGCAGTTCTGCAGCACTTCAGGCACGTCGATAATAGTATCAATAAACGTACACATTGCGCTCTCTTCCACCAACTCCGCACAGCGTTCCGATCCCCCCCACAACGCCGTCGGCAACGGTAGTCCACACGGTTATCGACATCCCATCAATCCGTGCCTTACCGGTGTAGCGATGGAATGAAATGTCCAAAAGAAGGGAATTAAAATTCATTACCCACTTGATTTATAAAAGCCTTGTAATACGATAGGCTCACTCGGCTTTACGACCAACCGACCAACGATCAAGCTTCGGTGGCTGCATGGTCCGCTGCACCGAACAGCCCCCATCCCCCGAGTACATATCATTAAAAACACGTTTCTTTCCATCGATTTCTTAATCCATCGGCCACGGGGATGCATCCGATTTAGTTGAATCCGAAACATTCTCGGGCTCGTTCTGAGACACCTGCCCGTTGTTGGAAGCATTTTTGGTCTACGGTCAAAATGTAAATATCCATCCAGCGGCGGATGAATAATGCAGCCACACATAGCTTGCTACACAATGGGGAGGCAAACGAAATTCCAGCGCTCAGCCCTACGCCACTGGGGACGACGTCCGTCAGATCAGCTCAGGACGTACAGCAACATTCCATTCCGAGGCAGTTTAGGAACGCAATGCAAACACGTCCAAATATTGAAAATAGTTGAGCAGCGGTTTTAACCGTTGCGATCGTTTGTCCCACGAACAAACGTCCAAAGACGAAAAGGAAAGTGAACCCAGCAGAACGTTAGGTGGTCTCTCGCTGTACGTCTCCGGCGCAGCATGATTCACCTGTTCTGAAACGATCGTCAGTCAGTTGTGAAATGGAGTTGTGTTGAAACTGCTAGCAGTGCACCATCACAACGCAACGGAGAGTCGTCGTGATGCACGCGTGCGAGTTGCTCGTTCATTCCCCATCCCAAGCAGAGCTGTGGAGGAAGCACGCAGAAAGCAAACCTAAAACCTAAAATGGTAAATCTAAATTCTAGACCCCGGGGCGGAAAATTATACTTGCTAATTATAATGCTAAACTCGAGTGAAGAAATGATGCCATCACCATGCACGACTGAACCGCGGAAGGGAAGCGCGCGTGTGTACAGGAGGCGAAGGGAAGAATTTTCCGCTCGGCACTCGGCGTCGTGGATCAGTGCGTTTTCAGACCATAAAAAGACCTGCCGATGAAGACCTGCTCCGGGGTACACAGATTGGTTGGCGAGGGAGAGCCCTCTATCCCTCTCTTCTTTGTGCTGCGGCACCTCTCATGTATGTCGAGGGTTTTGTTTCAAGACCTCCCAAATCTTGACCTATCTTGCCACGCTACAGTTGGAGTTCTGAAGACTCAAAGACAGGAACCTTCAATGCCTTACAGCCTCAAATAGAATTAACAACAGCGCTCACAGATCAATCATGGATTCGACATTGGAAGACACCTTGCGCGCAAACACACTCCTAAACCCCAAAATAGGTGTCTATTGTTTCATAACTGCCCTTCAGATAGCTGTTTTCCTCATCCATGTGTAGACAAATAAACAAACAAACGGCTTAACAATCAACGGTAATCAACCGGAGGGCAATAAAAACCTCTTTCCAGGGTTACCGTTCAAGTCATTCCGTCGTCACGAAGAGGAACGGAACGAAGCAGATTTTGGACAGGTAAAGTGAGACCCTCCGAACGATCATCGTCTTACGGCAGCGCACAATTTAAATGATGGAAAATGCGCAACGCAGCTGGAAGCGCACTGAGATTACAATAATGATGCAACGTCGGGGCCCGTTAATTAGGGTTTCATTCCACGTCATCCACGGCATGCCTTCGGTGAGTTGTAACACTTCACAGCAACATACACACAAACACTGCGTGTCTTGCATCCTTTCCGCGAGTGGCATGTCGTCGTCAACCGTCCGTCAACAAGCTGATAATGTGTCAAATGCGTATGGTTATGTCTCACTTGGAGCGACGGCATTGTGACGGCGACACCTCACACCACGTGGGGCAGGACATTCCCACTAATTAGCTACCATTTAAATGCGTTTGGTAACTGGCTGGCGTGATACTCTGCATTTCGATGGCGGCGATTTTGAGAAAATCGCGTAAATAGCAGTTCGTTTGGTTTGTGCCTTGACGTGACCATGTAAGGCATGTTTTCGATACGGCAACTAAACTAGATCACTTGACTTTGAGACATGTCATAGGAGCCATTGTCCTTGTATGATGCAAGTGATCAGGTGACCAATTCCAATGAAATCTTCAAAACTTACTTGAATGGACATTTCCACACTCGACGGCTTCTATTTCAGGTTCTCGCGTAGCGGCAGCACAAAAACAAACCAAGACTAAATTACAGCTTCAAAATCTAGACACTAAGAGGATGACATTTATGACACCTTTAAAAACACTCGAAATAGCTCAAATTTTCTTTAAAGATATCGACACCACATTGGCCAATGTCTCGAGATTATGCCACAGGGCTTGTGATGGAATGCTTTCTGGAATGCGTCCCTCTTTAAGGGAATCGCTCCAAACATCCAAACAACCGCAAGACCTTTGGGAAGAATGTCGTTGAGCAACGAGGGGCTTCAAAGGCTACGACCACATCTTCTGCCAATTGCCCAGCAACGACGGGGCTGCTCCCCTTCCTCTCCCCCCCCCCATTAAAAAGTGCCCCAAGACTAGGTCACTCGAACTTCTGTGGGAAACAAGCTCCAATCGTTTCTAGCGCCCGGCAACTACCACCTCCACGCGTAGCCAGAGGTCACAGAGGAAGACCTAAAACACACCTCGTCAATGGTCAAACCATCAGCGCCCAACGATGTGCCAAAGTGTGAAGTCGATCACGGGTGGATCCGCAACAAACCCTCTCCCCCCTTTCCAACAATCGGACGGAAATAGTCGACGGATGGACGGCAAAGGTCATTACGTGTCGGAGGCTCGGAAGCAGGGGCCGCACATGGGAATGGATCGAGAGGATGGAGCCTGCAACCCTTGATGTGTCAATCGGTCAGCTTGCTGATTGGACCCGTCGAATCGATTGGGCCTGGGCGGCCATTGACTTCAGAGCTTCAGTGTGTGGTCCACAAGCTCTCCGCGATCGTGTTTTCAGATAAAGGTATGGAGACGGAGCCTTTATACGCCGGAGCGATGATAAATTGATTTCAACGCCGTAAGGCTTTCTTTTCCTTCAGCACAATGACGGCGGCAATCAACAACAAAAAGCGATCGTCCTTCCATAATTTATAATGTGTGAAAATCAACAAATCGTGACCACCGCTTCTTGACGTGCGTTTTCCTTTGGTCGCTGCCAAAATTAATCAAATTATGCAATTCAATGGGCAGTCTACCACGCAACAGTCTACCATCACCTTCAAAAGAGATATTTTTCGGTTAATCATAAATTTGGACGCTCACCAGTTCTGTCATTATAACGGTGGAATACAGTCAGACAGTTTGGGACGTTTAGAAGACGCGCTAAACATTTAAACATCTCGCGAGCGGGATGAATTCCACACCATCGGTTATGAATCGCGTCGGCTTCAAGATGTGCCGTGATTTATGATACTCATAAAACCTCCGTATAGAAACCACAAGACACGACAACCATTAAACCATATGCCTAGACTATGATCTCTCTCCTGGTCCTGGTCGAGAACCTAGTCCAAGGAAAATCGGGCGGCAAAAGTGCACCGCACATTGAGGAACGCGCTCAATTGACAGAAACGTCGCATCATTCAAACACACTTCGTTCTCATTTTTTATTCATATTCTGTGCACTTCTATTCCCATAGACCACGGCTCCATTATGACATTTCACTGTTTTGTTTGATCCATCGCTTATGGCGGAAGTGAATGCGGTGCTGTCGGAAAGAAAACCCATTTCGGACGGCGCAAGATTTACACTCCCCGAAGCCGAACCTTTTTAGCCTTTCGCGGCTCAAAAATAGACCATTTACTGTACTCAACAATCAGCACTCCAGACCCTAACGTGAATGACAGCACTGTTCGTCTTGTTGTCCACAGAAAAATAAGACCCATTTAAAGAAAAACCGTTCCCAATCCTTAGAATGATGATAAAAACAAACAAAAAACACAGCACACACGCATCAACGCCCTAACGCAAATGAAGAGCAAATGCTCCATATTTGTACTTACCTAAATCACTGTCACAGAGCACCATCTTGCGGCTTGTGCTGCTTTTGTTGTGGGAGCTCTTTGGACCTTTTGCTTTCTATTCCGACAAGTTCCGACTTTTCCACAGATACACACACAGACAGGTTCAGAGAATTCGCAAAAGATGACACACCACGTCGGCGGCGGTGAGTAATCTCGGGGCACGAATTATGTCTTCAACAAATGCTCGATGTCACACTCTCTACGATGCACCTATTCGCATGCACAGCACACACTTTGCAAAGAACCAGGGCATGCAAGAACTCAAAACGCAAACAAAACCAAAAAAGGTAAACACATTCACACACACACACGCAGAGACGCAGAGAGGAAGGTCCTCCTCGTACTCGACGAAACTCCAGAGCAAAGAGCTCGCGTAAGAGTTACCTCCAGGAGCTGGCGGATGATTCACTCCGCGTTCGGTGTGCTCGTCCGTGGGTGCCCTTTGCCAGTTCGGCCTCGAAATCAGAGCAACAGCAATCGCTGCAACTGCACTTTTGCAACCATTCGGCCCCCCAAAAGTAGTAAGCGTCAGGCCCATAAGCGGGTGGGGTTCCGTGTTCCGTGGAGCTGCTCTTGCTGCTCTAGGCTGAATGTGACACCCACCGACGATTTGTAGATGATGAGGCAATCGTTTCGTGTGTACTTCACCGCTCACTGTTCAACTACTGCCTAAGGCAAAAGATTCTAGTTGATCTTTCTGACTGGAGCATCAGAACACGCTACCCAAGATGTTCCTGCGCTTTAGCAAATCGTACGATCTCGATGGTACGTGACTGGTGCAAGTTTTCGTCGCAATTTGCCCACACTCGCACGGGTGCGCTAGTACTCCATGCATCTTGAGAAGTCCTCGGCGAGGGGAGCTCTGTAAAGAAAGAAAAGAAAATGCCGAATTAAAGATTAGCATCAAAACGTATTGTAACAACCCTCTTTGGGTTGTTGATTTAATGTTTCCATTGATGATTCCATTGAAACGAGCTAACTTCTCACCACAATTTTCCCCTTTTTTCTTGCCGGTCCAAAATCGAGCCAATTGACTTACGCTCAAGCATTGAATCGAAATGCCAATGTCACACAAAGCAACAGCAAAAAATGTCCCTAAATGCAGCCGACGTCACCAAAAAATTGGTTACAAAGCACCGAAGAGAACACTCACACTCAAGCACACACAAATCTTTGCTGAAAGGGCAGAAAGGGATCGAGTAAGGCGAGACCTCGGGCGGGACTTGTCCCGTATCAATGCTGTTTCCTTCTGGTCATGAGCTTTCAACCGAAACGACCCAATAGGAGACGGTTTTTTTTAGGAAATGTTGGACGTTCTTGTTGCAGATATTTGCGCCCATACAGCACTAACCCGAAAGCAAAAGAAAGAGAGGAAAAAAACACAAATGTTTAAAAACCATCGACCACCGAAAATGCCACTTCGGCATTCAAAAAAAAAAAAAAACTCCCCGCACCACCACTTGGAAACTGATCGTATCGGTCTCGTTGATGCAGATGGGACTAAACTAAACAGCCAACACAAAAAAAAACCCAGAGAGAAAAAACAGAACCACTTGAACATGAATTCAACACCCGAACCCCGACAAAAAAAATCTGTATATTAAGCGGTGCCTATGCGTCGGAAACGGTCGAGAAATGCACTCGATGAACGATCGCGAGCGGGCGCGCATAGCACAATGTAATCCAATCCATCCCATATGCGCCGCCGCTGCTGCTGCTGCTGCTGCTGTGCGACGCCGCGCATACAACCGGGGTGCGAGTGTCGGAAAAAAACCGTTCAATCGAACCTTAAGTGCTCCGATTTATGGATCACTGAACTGAAGCACAGGCACAGGCGCATTGCTGAAGGCTTCGTGTGTTTGCTATTCGGCAATGCATAAAACCGTGCAAGACAATGCTGACTTTACTCTTTCTATTTCTTTGACTGCGGGTTTAAAGGACCTTTGCTGACACTTTCACAAAAGGAAAGAAGGTTTTCTTTCGTCTTCTTCTTCAAACAATCGTTAAGCTGGGAAATAATGTATAAGAAAATACATTTCTTTGTATTTATTTAAATGAATTTAACAATTTCTACTCCGATTGTGGCAGACGCAAGAATGCGTTATTGAATTGAACAAACAATGGAAATAATTTATTACAACACTAGCACAAAAGCGTAACTTACATTATCATAATAAGAAAATAATGAAACCCCATACACCGAGCAAACGGTAGCGCACAAATCATTTCCAATTATTACCATTGCCATTGGATTTATCAATCGAATTACAAAAGGTGCAGAGAGAAGAGTTCCGTGAAAAAGGTTACAGTTGCACTTAGCAAAAAAAAAAAAACACGAACATTAGCAGTCCTGCTCCTAAGGGTAATCTTACGGTGGAAACAATAAACACCTCAACACGTTAAACCACCACTTCTCGATCGGACTCGGGTTCGCGGTGCACCGGTGGCAAACAGGACGGCACCGATTAACCGAGTCAATGTACTGTCGAATGCATTTTGTTCTTCCCCGTCAGTTCCCCGGCCGCTTTTTCTCAAAAAAAACAGGGGGATTAAGGACATCTTAAAGGATTGAGTAACACCGGGAACGAGGGCTGATTTATAAAGGCAGAAGAAACGGGAACGATAGACAACTCGATCCTTGGAAGATGCGCGAGACTAATTGTAACTTCTTGCTCGCTCGCTGGCTGACTGGTTCGCCCTCTGGGGTGCTAAATAGTCAACTTTCTCCGGTGCAAGGATACTCGCTTGCACGAAGGAAAGGCACGACATGTGCTGAGGTCCTGATTTTTATTAATGAACCACAGATGGTTGCCTCCTTCTGTGGGGATTTCAACGTGCGATAGGAGATCCCACGAGGGTTTGAAGGGTTCCGTGTGTGCATGGGGGAACGTTATGAATTCCCTCGCGTGTACTTTTATGACCCTTTCTTTTTTGCTTGCTTACTTGCCAGGACTGCCTTCCCTGCCCTACTGGGAAAGGTAAAAACCACACGGCACATCTCTCACCTTTCTAATGCATCTCAAACACGCCGTTCTGGGCGAAGATCGCTCGGAAGATGGATGGAGTTTTCCGACCGATTTTTGTTAGCTGGTTTGTTGTTTTGTTCGCTTCAAAACTTCAAACAACGCGTTTAACGTTTTTTTTTTTTCTTTTCTCCCTTTCAAGTGCTTTATTAGGTTCGGTTAAATTTGTCAAAACGCGTCCGTTTATCGTAGAGGTAATAAGCGGACGGCGTCCTGCATGGGCCACTATGTCCCTGTGAGCGAACCGTTATGAGCTCTTAAAAAGCCCTTAAAAAGCATAACAAATCGGCTTGCTCCCTTTCCCCCGCGTCTCGCCGCCTTCCAGCGTACGATCGGACTATTATTTGTACATTTTTCAATCACACACAGGTAAAAAAACCTTTCTTTCGGGGCCTGAATGATGACTTTTGTCAAATTGGTTCAATACCCGTTTGACCTCTGAGGATGTGGTGAGTGGAGCTGAAGAAATTTTGGAAAAGGGATTTGAAGATTTTTGGTAGGGCCTTGATGGCTAAAATACATGAATTGGGATCGCACAGTGACCTAAGGAACGTGTGGTCCTATAGGGAAGGTTCACGACCTGAAGGAATTAACGGTTGGTGTGTTAAAGACAAGTGTAATCGAAGTAATGTTACAATTCAAATCCAAAGGACATTTAGGACTACATTACTGCAGAGCAAATATTCCTCAAAAAAGGACTTTCTACATAGAATATTTAAAAATATTCACAGATTGAACTCCCTAAAACTGATTCAAAAAGGGCCAAAAATATAAAATTCCAAACAAGCAAAAGGAATTCCCTTATCAGTGTTTGTAACTTCCTGGCATTTGAATTCCCTCTTTTTTAAAAGGACATTAGAAACACAACCGAAAAAAAACCCGAACAAACAAGAAGTTGTCCGTTAATGAGGTAGAACCATGATGTTTCTATTTTTAACGGAAAAGAACGAAAACCGACCAGGGTGAGATATAAATCTCAAGTGCCTTATGCAGATGGGGTACAACAAAAAAAAACGATGCAAGAGAGGAAACAAGGAACAAGGACTTTAGCTCACGAGTGGTTCTTCCGTTTGGCCGAGGTTTGGCTGTGCGTGGCGTTTTGGAAAAAGCAAAACAGATGATGATCGCTGGCCTTTCGACCCTCCTTCACCACACACCACGCCAGATGTGTCTGTGTGTTTCGGTTTGTTTGCCCATGGAGAAGAAGAAAAACGGTCCACTGTGAACGAGATGTTGGAAAATCCTTTCCAAAAATTATTCCATCACATCCGGCAAAGGGAAATCCACCTCTCACCAGATGAGATTTACAACTCCTGGAGAAGTCAACACGCGTCAAATAAGATGCGTTTGTGATGTTTTTTCATCATTTTTTCTTCCACTCCAACCTCAACTCCGCACAGAGCAGATAACGTTCTGAAGGACGCTTACCTTTTGCCATCGTTGTTGCGTTTCATTGCTAGAGTTGGTGGAGTTTTGTTTCCTATTTCACTAGACGTTTTCTTCCCTTCCCTGCACGATTCGTTACGTTTTTACCTCGCGGCAAAAAGATAAGAACCACAACCTTTCTTCGTCCGAAGTGAGGAGTCGTCGAAGGAGTCTCGCTCAGGAGCAGAGCAGCCACACGATGGAATGATGTTTTTTGCTCTCTTTTTAAATCTCGCTCAGCAGCCCGCGGCAATCAATAGGACACGGTTATTTTCATACAAGAACACACACACACACACCCGGCACTGATATGTTAAATTTTCGATTAGTAAACTGTTGTGCACATCGCGCTTCCGTTATCTCCGCAAGGGCCACGAAAGGTTCAAGTTTAGGCTGGCTTTGGCTGGCTGACCGTTTGGTCCACTTTCCCTTCCACGCACAGACCTGCACAATGCAGTGGCAGTTTTCCGGCGTTGGAATTGGTTTCGATTTTCCGCTGCTGTTTTTTTAATCTTCCGCACTCTTATTTTTTGCACTTTCTATTTCACTTTGCTTGTGTTAACCAATTTCACACACATACACACTTAATCTACACATCTATCTACACTGAAAAAAAACAACATATGAATGCGAAAAGAAAATAAACTAATTAATGTTTGGGATGGTTTCAAATAAGAATTTTCTACACCAAAAACATATGGTTCCGCTCGCCTCATTCTCGCTCTCCATCTCTCTCTCTCTCTGTTCGTAAAGGAAGATCTCCTTTTTTTGTCTACGCACTTTTCCACCACTTCCAGCATGGTTTGCTGTGATCGAAAGAATGTATTACATTTTGAAAAACTTCCCCATTTCAAACAGTTTCCCGATTCCCAAAAAAAAAATTGAACGTAGCAACGGCACAACGGTTAGCCCTGCTGAACACGTTCCTCGTCTAGCGCGCGTGAAGAATGCGCACATCCATACGCGGAATGGCCATAAATCACGCCGAGTACGAGATCCGGAGGCATTCAATATGCGTTTTCCCTATACCACCCTAGGCACCCTCCTTCCTCAAGCACCCCTAACACACCCTCACCCCAAAAAGGAAGATGTGTGTGCTGTACTGTGCACGCAGCAAAACGGGAATGAAACGACGGTTTTGTATTCAAATGACACGGACACAGACAGAGAGAGCGGTTCGAACGGTTTTGATCACGTTCGCGGGTGTGCCACCGGGGAGAAACCGATTACCCCGGCACCGCCAGCACATGGTTCTACGCCGTTTTGCACAAACAACATTGTTTACTTTTATGCTTGAATCTTCCCGTGTTCCATTTTTGCGCACGCAAAACCAATAATGCAAACCGCCTGTGCGACAGAACGGGGCAGATAACAGCACTTCGATACGACAATTGCAAAACAAACTAGACAAACAAAAGCCCAGCAAGAACCTGTACAATGTAATTTCCTATCATTTTTTTTTTCTTGTCTTGCTTATTTCTCTAAACTCACGTAAAATCACTCTATTTGTTTGAACGCACACGCACACGATATAGACAATATATTTACGTCGCTGTTCTCAACAATCAACAACACGGTATACGATCGCGCAACGACCAAGCAAGCGCACGCACGCACACCCGTCCCGTTCGACGTTCAACTTTTGTTTGTGGAAAAACGGCCCGAGCGAACGCAAACAAACCGGCCTCGGGGTCGGAGCGAACCCTGCACGGAATGGCATAAGCGAGCGAGCACACCAACACATTGAAAGCAGCGTTCGCCGTCGGGCAACTGTCAAATTCAAATCCACCTTGTTTGTGACGTTTGGTCGCTGACAGTTTACACTGGTGGACAAAATAAAAGCTGCATTGTGGTTTTTAAATCTTTTTTTGTTGAATAACGTATTTTTGCTTTTAAAATAACTTCGACCACAGCGAATTGAATCAGTTTTGTTAATCAGTGCAAATAGAACCAGAACCGATTACTCTTAAAAGACTTTTAAAATGACGGAAAGGTCCCTAAATGTAATCAAGATATTAGACCTTTTGTGATTCTAACCATTCTCACACAAACTTAGACTCTAACGATGTCTTCAACTTCTTTCGGGGTGTTTTGTGGCAAATTGTCCGCAGATCAATAACATCGCTTCCGTACCATTTTTTCATTTATTTTATTTCATTTCCTTTTTTTGCTTATGTTTCCTCGTTTTCCGCTCCATGTTATGGGTGTATGTGTGATTTCGATCTCTTCTATGCCCTTTTCTCTCTCCCTTCTTCTTCTCGACTGTGAATGTTCAAATTTCTCTTTAATAACTGTATCGTGTTCTCCCACCAATATGCATTCTGTTTTCTTGTTTCTTGCACTTGTTACTAAAAAATATTAAAAAAAGAAGTTGTAACTTTGCTGAATATGTCCCCCCTATTCTCTGTTGCTGTTGCACACATACTGCTCTCGCTGGTTTTCTTCCCTCACAACGGTGCGAATAGATATAATAAGCTGTATGATAATAGTAATAATAAATAGAGGAAGCGAACACATATTCTTCTTGGTTTAAATGTTTGTTTTCTCCCCCTTGTTTTTTGTATCTTGCAACGCCATCAATTCTGCATGTTGATGTTGCATGTTGTCCAACAGAAGTGTGTGTGTGTGTGTGTGTGTGTGTGTGTGTGTGTGTGTGTGTGTGTGTGTGTGTGTGTGTGTGTGTGTGTGTGTGGGGTTATAATTGGTTGCCCGGCTTTAACACGTTTGTCTAATAATATTATTACGTCTGCACGCCATCAAGTGAACAAGCAAAACAATCGAAGCACTGAATTGCCAACGAAAACAAAATATCAAAACAAGAAAAGAGCTAACGTAACTCTGTCCCACCGTTCGTCCCGCACGGAAGCAAATCGGGCGCACGGTTATTCATTTCTTTGTGGTTTTTGGTGGCCATAACTGTCGCCACTGTCACTGCAAAAGTAGTATGTGGATGGTAATGTGTAACTGTTCATAGTTTGAGATGAACGACGTGGTGTGGCGCTCCCGAGCGATGCAAGGCGCACGTAAAAGGTTGAAAGATGATCAATATCGTTCGCATCCCATCAAACCCCGGGAGAGCGGAGGGGAGTCGGGGACCATGAGGTTTACATTATGCTAAGTGTCCTTTTATATGGTTGTTGCAGTGCGCACTGTGCTGGTGGCTGACAGGCTCGAACGGAATGGTTCAAAATCGGGTAGTACCAACAGCCCCTGACACGCACATCGTCATGTGAGCGAGCGCAGGCACACTTCGTACCCAGATTCGCATATTGTTTTACTTTTGCAGTTTTTTGTTTGTTTGTTGTGATCTCCCGTTTTATTATTAGTTGCAATTGTTCCTTCCTTCTTTTGCTTTTTGTTTACCTAAACATCGTTTCATTATCTGTAATTATACATATATATTTCCATTCACCCCACACTTCTTCCGCAAGCAAGCAGCAGCCGCAGCAGCAGCAGCAGTAGAGCGTGGCGCGTGGTATTGTCCTTCCCCATTCATGTATTTAGAGTCTCCTCATCGATGTTTGTGAATGTCACCAGTTTTATCCTTGCTGTAATTATAGTCGCGTGTGAAAGAGTGTGTAGGTCTATGTGCTGTCTTTAGTCGTTTGTCTTTCCGCTTTCCGAGCGGAAAACCACAAGGAAAGCATTGATAATTGCACATGCAACGTGGACTTGGGGACGACAATAATAATAATAATAATGCGGTATTGACTATACGCGCACGGGTTCGTCCCACAAGTGTTGGGGAGACAGGTCATGCGATGGATGTTACACGTTCGAGTACCTTGTTACATGCTACAACAGAGAAAGGAGTGTACACGCGCGCACGCACTTTTGAGGAGGCTTATATTTCATCCTTTAAATGTTTCCACACCTTCGTACCCTGACACACACACACACACGACGCATTGCCTATTCTCGCGCCCTTATCAAAACCTCCTCCCAATCGTGTGAGTGTGTGCGTGTGTGTGTGTTTGTCTGTGTCTATGTTAATGTGTATAATGCGCTCTCTTATTGTTACATTGCCTGGTTAAATAATCATTTTTATCCTTTCTCGCTCGCTCTTCCTTCGTCTAGCCCGTACACTCTAAGCTTAGTTTCAGTGTCCGCGTCTTTCCCGTTCGCTGTCCGTGGGTAAGTTGGGTGTACGTGTGCAGCAAGTGTGTAATTGTATGTGTGTGTAATTGTGTTAATGTTAAGTGTTTCGCTGTATGTACTTTCTTAGCGTCAAAGCCTAACCAGTTCCTCTTTCCGCTTGATTATTAGATTATGTTTTCCAGACATCATATAGATCGTTCATGTTTCAATAGTAGCTGCTGTGCACTCAAATACTTCTTCAAGTACATTCCCGCCACACTTGAGGGCAGAAAGAGAAGCGTAATAAACATTCCGCTGGAAAATATTGCTCTTCTTCCTGCCTCATGAGCTAACCAACACATTAACATGTACACACACAAACACACAAACACACTCTTACAAGCCCACTCGCAAGTGCAACGACACAACACCCATCCACCACACTCCGATGAACTGAAGAAAACCCCGCTACACTACCGCCCTACCGCCCTCTGCATCCCTTCCTGCACACACTATAAGCTTCTTATACTGTTCCATGATCCTTCTGCTTTCTTTTGCCGAAAAAAAAAACCTGAATAAACTCGATCAAGCGCTCTCTCGTGCCGTCGTCGGGGGGGAAGGTGCGACGACAGTATGATGGATGACGACAACACACGTCGGCGACGTGCACGTGCGCGCGCGCACACGCTGAGCTCTATCTCTTCTACTATTAATTCCTTTCCATGTCCTTTTCTCATCGGTCAAATGGATGTTTGTTGCCTGTTGGTTTTCTGCTTCTCAGTTTTGTGTGTTTGTAGTTTACTTGTAGTTGTTGTTTTTGCTGCTGTTGCTAATAGCTAAATTTGCTTACGTGCGCCGGGCGAGCCTAAGGGGCGCTTGCACTCCTCTTACTTTAGCGGTTTGCGTTTTTCAGCTGGTTGGAAAGCCAGTCCAGTCCTTCGTACAGTCCGTCGCCGCTAGTTGCACAGGTGGCCTGAATGTACCAGTTGCGGTTTCTTAGCGAGTGTAGTCCTAGCTTGTCGGTGATTTCTGCCGCATTCATCGCGTTTGGTAGATCCTACAAAAGGTGGGAAAGGAAAGGGAATGCAACCGTAAGCGTTTGATTTTGGGAAGTCGACAACGAAAGGCGCTAATTGGAGGTGATGTTTGATGTTCTTAAGAAGCATGCCGATCGTTTTGCCTTATGTGGCGGATGAAAAGTTAGCGACAGGCTGCTAAGATCTCGATCACGTACCTGTTTGTTTGCGAATATCAGTAGAACAGCATCTCTGAGCTCATCTTCGGCCAACATTCGCATCAGTTCTTCCCGGGCCTCACCGATACGCTCTCTGTCATTGCTATCGACAACGAAGATAAGTCCCTGGAAGTTGTTGAGAAAGAGACCAAGAAAGAAAGACAAGAAAAAAGAACGTAAGTTGATCAATACGACCAAACGCACATGCTAACAATCTCAATAACGTACTTGTGTGTTCTGGAAGTAATGCCTCCACAGGGGCCGAATCTTATCCTGGCCGCCAACGTCCCAAACCGTAAAACTAATGTTTTTATACTCTACAGTCTCCACGTTGAAACCTGCAAGCAAAGTAGTAGGCAAGTAGAAGGTATGTTAGAGGAATGTAAAAAGCAAAGGACAGTCATGCACAAAACACCAGCCACTTACCAATTGTAGGAATCGTTGTAACAATTTCACCTAATTTTAGTTTATACAGGATCGTGGTTTTACCGGCAGCATCCAATCCGACCATCAGAATTCTCATCTCCTTTTTGCCGAACAATCCTTTGAACAGGTTAGCGAACACGTTCCCCATTTTGTTGCTTTGTAGAGTTTATCCTTTCGTTACACACCTGCACACAAAAAGAGAAGGTGGTGCATTAGATTACCGTTGGAATCAAGAGGATGGCATGCTGCTTCTACTTCTACGTACGTTTTACTCTCACTATCGAAGGATATAGATCGCTTCCGATGTTGCTGTGTTTGAGCCGGTTTGGTTACTTTTAGATAGTTGCTTCTGTACACCGGATAAGTAGGGCCAAATTTTATTGTGCCCGTCCAACAGTATGTATGTATATAAAGGAGGGAAGGAATGGAATGTGTCACAGAACAGCACAAATACGGTCTTTAAATTAGCAGGCGCGCGCCACTAGTAAACTAATAAACCTAATCTTTCTCTCTGTTTCGCTCCACCGAATCCGAAACTCTCTACAACGTCCCAAACACACCACCACCACCACTGCTCGGTTATCTACGGACTCTAACTTCACTTTTGCACACTGCCACGCGGGGGGACCACCGGGCGCTCTGTTGAATGTGCGAGAGAATTTATCGTAGGCGGCCGAGGTTCCGTCGCTAAAGAAACATTAACGCACACAAACACACCGCTGCTTCTCTGCTGTTGATGGAACTTTTCAATCTACGCTCCCGTCAGCTACTGGAAAGAAAAACAAAACAAGAAACGCATTAATTCTCGTCTCCAATTTAAGGTTTTCTTCTGAACAGTTGTAACATTTAAACTACTTCAATATTCCATTTCCACCCGGCTCTTGACATTTCGCCGGAAGTGCGTGTTCAGCACAGACCAGCCACAATAAAATCGATACTTATTTACCCCAAGCATCGATCCATTCCTAATTCCCTCGTGTTTTTAAATTGTCCAATGCGGTGCGTGTTTCATACCACCCTATGGACATGCACATACGGGCTCTTTTCTTTGCTCTGCTCCTCTCACGTGGTACACTTTTCGCGATAATGAATCATCGCGACGTGAAAGTGGCAAAATTTGCACCATTGCAAATTAATTAACCAAGGCGCGTTAGATTTGCAAATCGCGACTTAAACAAAACAGAAAGTATGACAAATCTTGGCTTGTGGCTATTGGGCCAGCTAGGCGTACTCGACCAGCTCCCTCAGAACGGGGACTGTACAGGGAAAGAATACTACAGCTCATACGTTAACAGCCACATGCCAATTAAACGATTAACATCCCCCTTACAACGGCTTTCTTCCACCGGGCGTCTTTTTCTCTTCCCCTCTGGCCGGCGATGTTGGCGGAGAAAGCATCGAAACTTGAACGATTTTACAACACACATCCAAGCAGCTTTGCAATACTGACACACAAACGCAGCCACGCACAGTCGGAGCATAATGGAACGCACGGGCGCGCGCACACACTCACACACATACACCAAGGCTGGTGCGATCAACGGACTCGCCGCCGACGGAAAATTTTCTATCAACCACCGAGGGGGGGAAGCAGTGTATTTAGGGGAGTAGCATTCGATCGCTCTCTTTCTTCTTTCAGCAGCAGTTGCGCCTTTCCGTTGCCCCTTCCGGGCTGCACAACCGTTTTTCCGTAATCTTCAGTGTTGCCACTGTGTGTGCCTGGGTTCGGCCTGATTGACACAGGCGCGTTCAAAACTTCAGCAAAAGTAGCTTTTTTTCGGTACACAGGGGGTGGCTCTCTTGCTCGGTCTCTCTCTCTCTCTTTCTCTCTTTTTCCCATTCCTATCCACACTTCCGTTTTGCTGGCAGTAACATTCTGTGTGCCCGACGCAAATGGGTGGCTTCCCGTGCTTCGCGTCGTGTGTAGTGGTGCGAACGCCTTGCTGTGTGTGCATTTGTGTGCGTGAGCATTTGTATGCGATGAGCGGCTTTCTTCGGTAACGTGTACGTGTTGGGGCTGTACGGTGAATCAGCTACTTCGCCGCCGCAACTACCACCCCCCCTTAACATATGCCTAACCCCTTGCGGGAAAGGGGATGTTACTAGGCTTACTTTCTTATCAGACATTTATTCTCCCCCAGTAAATTGACTGCTCGCTACTGCCAATCCAGTAGCCTAGCAGCAAATATTGCTCTTAATTTCGCGTGCGAGTCTTTTCCTGACTGCGCTCTTTCAATAAACTTTTCCTTCCAATTCGACTTAATTGACTCCGCACGGTCTTTGGGGCTACTTTTCACAACTGTTTAGTCCAATTAGGCACCGTTGCTGCTGGAGTTCGGCAAACCTATCCCGATGGCTTAAATTTCCAATTGCACTTGTGCGTTTCGTGGGGTGTCCATCCTCAGATGTGGCATTGTTCTGTTCATTCTCGGCTTTTCTTATGCTCGCTCTCACTTGCTCTCTCGCGCGAGCACACACACACACTTAGAAACACTCACACCCTCCTTCTCTCTTGCTCGCACGGTGAACACGTCAGAGCCCAAACGGATTTCGTACAGCCCTATTTTCTCTTCCTTCTGCGTATTTGTTTTCCAGACTAGCAAATGGTCGTAGGGCGTTAAAAGGACTTTAATTTTACAAGGAAGTATAGCTGTACAGCAATCAAGCTGGATTACGAATTACGGAACTCTTTTTCGCCTGCAACCGATTTCATTCCAACTCTTTCTTCCTTGTGTGCGAGTGCACGGTGCTACAGAATGATGATGATGATGATGACGACGATGATGACTTTGCTCCAATAGTCATACACAGCACACGCATACACAATACACACACACACACAGTTGCACACACGGATCCGCTGATGACGACGACGGCACCGCTACCACACCACCACCACCACTACTACGAAGAAGCCGTGTGGCGAGCAGAAAAGGAAGAAGCAGCACGGCTAGCCCAAGATGGCGACCGCACAGGTTACCGCTGGGCGACGGTCGCGTGTACACTTCGCGGCCGGGTTTTCACACCACCGGCCGTGAATCACGCCCAACCAACTAGCCCCACCCGTGCACGGAACGTTCCCCCACCGTCCGAACCGTATTTTAACCGTGTCACTTACGTACTTTCTTAACTATTTGCGGCCAAAACCCAGTGCTATCGCGGTCCCGACCTTTTCCGTCACTTTTCGTCACCACGAATTGCCAGCCAAAGCTCGCGTTAACTTTCGCCCCTATGTACACGCACGCACACACACACACAGATACACAGACGCACTGGTTTTCGCCGCACCTACTGACAGCCGCTCGGCAATGTCGACATTCGCTGCCACGTCGTCTGACATGTGGCAGGTTTACAGGTGCAGGTCCGTTGCTTCCACAGTGGCCAGAGCAGTTGCTTTCTAATTTCTCGCGATGGAATGGTTTTTAATTTATAATTGAACAGAAACCAGGCATGCAATATTTAGAAAAGAGATCGTTTGTTGTTGTAAAAGCTACAATAAAAAATATCAATGAATGGAAAACTGGAAAATGTCGATCGCACTCGCTCGATTATGGTTCCAGCTGGTGTGGGAAAAACTGGAGCAACATACCGGAAAACAGGGGAACAATTTCACAACGATGCAATGTTTTTGGAAATTAAAGCGAACCACCAAATAAAAGCTTTACGTTGCAGTAACCACTTCTCTATTGTTGGCTTTGGAAAACAGCTTCTTCACTGCACCAATCGTAAACAATCCCACCAATCGTATTGTTGTCCTTTCACCGTTACCATATTGAATGCACTTGGTTCTTTGTTGCTAGCCGATAAATTGATATCGTTTCGGTTTTTGTATCACAATCGTACTGTTCTTGGCAGCACAGCACCCGTTCGTTAGTTTAGATGTTCTGCCACACAATCCAATTCATATTTTCTATTGAATTTCTACTAATTGGTGAAAATAGCCTCAAACGTCACGGCTTGTCCTACCGATTACCTTTATGCTCTACCTTTGTCTTTGCAAAGGCGACTGAAACGGTACGAAAAACGATAAAATTGCACTCATCCCGGGTGCTCCACTGCAACTTATAAAGCAACTCTGGTGCAAGCTGTTCCTGCACCACCAAAAACAACGTCGTCCCCCGTGTATCCACGTCGCCAGTCAGTCAGTTTGCCACCGTGCTTGTTGTCGTCGTCACAAAGAAATGCGTTTGCTGCCTGGAAATGCCCGAAAGCGACACACAAATAATACCACACCACACGTCCGTCAAAGGTACCTTCGCCTGGAGCTCCGGGATTATCCAGTCCAACAACCGCTCCGGGATGAACCGCAAATGCAAAACCGAACGATTTGGATGTTATGACTTTCTGCCTCTCTGCGCACCACCGCAAATTTGTTGGAAGATTGATTCTTCTCGGAATGACAAACGGCGATCGCCGCATAATGGTACGCCGATGCGGTGTGGCGGTCATGCGGCGGTGACCCTTGTGGAGAGGAATATTTATAAAGTTGATGAAGAAAAAAAAACTTTTGTTCTGTTAATTATGGCATATTTTAAAACCTTTTCATATCGTTTTAGTATTCCTACTGGATTCCATTCGTTTGCCGCACCTCCGCTATGAAGCCGCTACTGTGAATATTCAAAATGACCGTTAACGATAGCGAGTGAGCTTTTCCAAAAGCAGCCCATCAATCCCAAAGTACAAACTCCATCGAAATTAAATAAATGCTAGAATAGAGTCTCAAAGTTGATAAAATTGAATGAAACCAGTTACATTTGATGTAATGTTAAGTTAAGTTGTAGTTATTTATTCGAACATCTACATTATCTGTGAAGCATTTGAAATTTTCAAACAAGCAAACGCGCACAGAGCTTTCTCCGCCTTTTTTGTGTGTATGTCTGACGGTTTTTATCTTCCCCCTCTGTTTCGTCTCTCGTATCCTTAAGAAGAACAAACAAAATGCACTAATGTCAGTTACAGAATCCTTACCGTCAATAGTTCTTTCTTACTTGCGCAAAGTAAAGGAACGCTATCGAACCTATGCCTTATAAAATATCTTACAAGCGTACAAATAATTAATGAACCTACACTTACATCCATCCTCCTTACGTGTTTGAACTGCTGAGAGACAGTAATGAATGATGCAATCTCGCCCATCAAACGGGCGAGAGGCCTACTAACAAGCTTAGGGTAGAGGTGGGCCTAAAGGACAATCAAAACGCGTGTCAAGGATAGAACGCGCACGATCAAAACCTCTACTACAAACGATGTACACTTGCCACTAACTTCGCTCCCGTTTGTGTGTTTGCTCTCTCTCTGTGCTTTTTTGCTTTTTTAGTTGACCAGATTCAACGTTTGATACGTTTCATCGTTGACCTCGGTGACCATCAAGTTACCATCGGGAAGGAGCAGCACGACGCGTCTTGTACCGCCTGTGTATGGGAAGTGGTGTGAAGAGGGGGGATTGTGGTATATGTTTGGGTGTGATTAGTGCAATGCTGTGGCGCGCAGTAGGGTCGAATGAGTAACGGAGGGTCGCTTCTTACCTGGTGATGCTGGGTCAGCCTGTACCACCTCCGCCGTGATTTGATTGTCTTGCGAGTCCTCGGTCTGGATCGTCAGCTCCTGGTTGGTGTCGACCGACTGCTGGTACTGTGCCACCTGCTCCTCCGTCATCTCCTGGCCCTGAAAGCACAAAGATACAGCGTAGTAACGGGGTTTGTTACGTTCGAACGGTTTTGAAATGTCCGGTTAGCCAAATCACTCACCTCCTGCGGAACGGCAACCGCTTCCGAGACGGCCGCATCGAGCGTCAGCACGCCGCCAGTACCGGCCGCTCCTGCCGTGCCCTCCTCTTCGCCCTCCTGGGAAGCAACCAGCACGCAGCTCTGCTCTCCGTCCGCGCCCTGCGCAATCAGTATCGTCTGGCCCTCGGCATTCTTGCCCGCCACCTGGTACAGTGTGCCGTCCTCGCCCGCGACGATGATCGGCGAACCGTCCTCATTGGTCAGCAGCTGCTGCACCTGCGTGTCCGTTTGGTCGCCGCCGGCCGCCACCACCATCTGCTCGCCCGCTGCCGCACCGTCCGCGCCCGCCTCCGACGACGCAGCACCACCGGCACTGTCCGCCTTGGGCGTTACTTTCTTTTCCTCCGGTTCCGCTTCCGGGCTGGGGACGGGCGTCGGTTCCCCTTCCGCCTGTGCCAGCACCTTGCCCGTCACCGGACAGAGCGTCATTGCGGGCGGTGGGCTGGGCGGCGCCACCGGCTGCTGCTGCTGCTGCTGCTGCACATTCGCTGCCGAACCGTCGCCCTGCGCCTCACTCTCCTCCTCCTCGCCGACCGTCGCCTTCTTGGCGCTGCCGCCCGCCACGGTGGACGTCGTGATGACGCGCTTCATCACATGGACGCCCTGGCGGCGCAGGGCGTTCAGCTTCTGGTCGGACGAGGGCGCTCCCAGCGTGCGGGTCATCGTCGCGCTGCGCACCACGTTTCCGGGCGTACCGCTGCCGACCACCCGGCTGCTGACGGGCTGTGACTTTTGCTGCCCGGCGGAGATAACGCGCGGCGATGCGCCCACCACGCGCTGCTGGCCGAGTGCAGCCGAGGTCGTTACCTTGGGGACGGGTGTGCCGGGCTGCTTCGACACGCCAACCACCGTACCGACCGGGCGCTGCTGGTTGGCCGGCGAAAACGGCACCAGCTTGGGCGCCTTCCGGATCGTCTGCTTCACCAGCTGCTCCGTGCCGTCCACGTTCCGGCGGATGAAGCGTGTCGTCACGCCGGACGAGTCCGTCGTCGAGATGGGGGTCGAAATGGTCATCGGGCGGGATGCGAGCGTGGTCGTCGTGGCAGCCCCTGCTGCTGTGGCGGTCACCCCCGACGCCGCCGCCGTCTTCGGTGAGCTCTGTGGGGAAGAACCGGTCTGTTCGGTTTTGACCTTGAATATTCCGTGCACACCACCACCACCCACCTCCGACTTGGACAGGATCTTTACCTTGGCCGCCACGTCAGTGCCGCGCGGGGAAAGGCGCGTAACGACCGTGCTGTTGCTGTTGCCACCACCGGTCGGTAGCAGCGGCACCTTTTTGCTTATCCCGCTTGCCACCCCGTCCTGGTGCGTCTTGATAATTACGACTTCCGCCGCATTGCCATCCTTACCGGCAGAGCCCACCGAACCGGTTCCTCCGTTCACGGCCGTCTTAATAATACCGGAGGCGGTGCCCGAGCCGGACCCGGACAGTATCTTGACGTTTGCGCCTTGCGTGGCCTTCGCCAGCGTGTCGCTTGCGGAGCTCGGTTCGGTTTTCACCTTCTTCGCAACACCGTCCGGTCCACCGTCGGTCCCATCCATGGTGCCGTCGGTGTCACCGTCCTCGTGCTTGCGCTTGCCGCTCGCCATGTCCTCGGAAGAATCGCCCGGCGACCGGTTCCCGGCAGTCCATTGCTTGACGCGATCCATTGCGCTCGTCTTGGAGTTGCGCATGGGCCGCAGCTGATTGGCCGCTGCAGCCGACCCAGGGGACGTACTGGTGGTGGTGGTGGTGGTGGCGGCGGTGTTTACCGTCCCTGTGGTTGATGCGGTCGCCGACGCACCGGCCGGTTTGGCCGCACCACCCTTCTCCTGCCGCTGCAGCTGCAAGGCCCGGGCTGCCGTGGCCGCTCGCTGCTCCTTCTGCTTCGCCAGCTGCACCTCGAAGTGCTCCAGGATGCTCTGGCAGGAGTGCAGATGGGTCAGCGGTTCCCACGTGTTCTGATCGTTGGTCATCCGCGCCCACTTCACCAGGTACTCGTGCATCTTGATGATGGGGCTGAACCGTTTCGCTAGAATCTTCTCCACCTCCTCCTCGGAGAATGCGCCCGACTTCGGGTGGGTGCGCGTGGCGTACGACCGCCTGGTGGGGGTGCCGGGCGTCGTAGTGACCGGACCCGCCTTCACCACCGTACCGGGCTCGGTCTTTTTCATCGCTTGGGGCAGTTGCGCACCGACAACGATACGATTTTTCGACTCAACCGCTGGGCCGCCAGCACCGGCCGGTGTGTTTGGTTTAATGTCGCCCGGTTTGCGCACCGTTGGCGTGAAGCGGTTCGGTCCTTGCGCACCCACTGCCGGAACTGTTTCTGCATGAGGGGGAAAAACGGCGTAAAAATGCAACAAAGGGAACTTGTTTACCGTACTGATGTTCACTTACTCTTGTCTTGCCCATCACTCGGTGGTTCGAGAATCGTTTTCGTGATCTTTACCGGCATTTCCTGCAAGCTGCCAGCACCCGTCTAAAGGAGGAGCGAAGGAAATGTAAATTTATTCCATCTAAAATGTGCCGTTTAAAAAACTCCAAACCAAATATACCTTCGAGAACGATTGGATCGTTTTCCCTGCCACGATCCACGTGTCGCGCACGGACTCCTCCAGCTTCACCCAGGTCTGGTACAGCTTCCAGGAGTTGTTCTGGCCCGGGTTCCTCTCCTCGCCGGCCGCCTGCCGCTGGGCCGACTTCCACAGCAGGAAGGCCCACACCTTGCCCTGCGCCTCGTCGCAGTTGTGCAGCGTCGAGCTGGTCGTGCGCTTGCAGTCGGGCTCATGCTCCTTGTGCTCGCGGAACAGCTCGATCAGATGAAAGACGGAGTGGCACCGGCCGCACACCAGCACGTCGGTGCAGGCAATTTCGGCCTGCGCCTTCTTTATCAGGTCCGGATACTTGCCTATATCGGACGGATCCATTTCGGTTCCCTTTAGTGCCGGAATCTATTGCCGGAAAGGTGGGAAAAAAGGGAAATTGTAATTTACATTCCGTCCACAGCCAACGGTTTTTTTTTTTGGTTGCTGGGGGGTTTTGGGGGTTGTTTGTTGTTGTTGCATGGGAGCTTGGATGCAGGTCAAGTTGTATAGAAGAAAGCTGTCCTGCCCACCCCATCGTCGAAGGGGAGGGCTAACATCTAGCAACGACACACATACACACATCCCCATCCCGACAGCTGCAGCAGCAGTCGATGGCGCTTTAGCTCCGCTTGCACAGAGTTCACCGATTGTCTTACCTTGACAGAAAGTGGGACTACTCTGGAAAAGTTAATTTAAACCTTCTTTACTAGCACTACTAAATGGTCACTGCACGATGCTAGAACAAGCCCGCCCGTGCCTGCTCTCTCTTTCGTTCACAGTGTACCGATGGGAATGGTTGCAAAAATAATTTTCACCAAGCGACGGTCGAAGCTCCAAGCGGAAGCCGTGTCGTGGAAATTCGGCGAACAATTTCTTTCTCACACACCACCACGTACGCGTTAGCCACCGGGAGCGGACCTTTCCGTGCCCCGATCACACCGATATACCGCCAAAATACGCAGGGAAAACAGCCGGGAAAAGTTTATGCTGTGCGGTCGCCTTTTTGCTTGCACGGTTCGCTTTGGTTCGTTCGCTAACTCTGTACCGCGTACAACGCTGGCCCAAGCGAACAGTGACGCCGCGACGTGGACAAATTTTCGCACCGTGATTGCTGGTTTAAATTATTTTGTGGGAATAAGTGAACTTGCGAATGTTTGCACTGTTATTTTACTACAAAATGCAATTAAATGAGTTGAAAATGAATTTATACAACGTTTTTTTAGAACTGTTTGTACGAGAAATGGTTTTAGTTTGAGTTGGCTCGTTCGCTCGCTTTGGTTCGTTCGGTAACAATGGACTGCGTACAAAGCCGACCCAAGCGAACAATGGTCGGTCAACGAACCATGATTCTGACAGTTGGCAGAAAAAGCCACAGGGTGTCAAATATATAAATCCAATCGTACGAGACGAACGACCGTTTAATTGGGAACGACATAAAGCGATTGATTTAGGTAAAATTTGAAATAAAATCTTGAGTTTTAATATCCTTCTATTAAATTTGAGACTCAAAATGTATGTAATCCGTTTCTTATTTCTTTTTTTTATGTACAGGCGTCCCCCGAGTTACGACCCCCTCGAGTTACGACGATTCGCAGATACGACGATTTTGATTTTGACAGTTAAAAGTTGTCATTGACAAGAAATTGATGTATTTTTTTGAATATCTGGGCTGATAACCGTTGTACACACATTTCCAAAGATTTCACAACTACCCTATCTTGAATATCTATATTGTGTACGGTTTTTAACATATAATTATTACATTATCGAACATTATTTTAAATAAAATACACGATATCACAATTTCAAACTCTTCAACTTCGGTTATAAACTTTATATTCATAGATATTCGACATACGACTTTTTCGACTTACGCCTTACTTTGGGACATTTTTTCGGTCCCAAATACAGTCGTATCTCGGGGGACACCTGTATGTAATTCGGTGTCTGATTTTTTTGTAACGTTGCACTGCAATATCGGAGGTAATTACTTACAAAAGAAGGATTCCCTCTATTTACCTCCATCAAGCATCATTTCTTTCCAAAACGATCTTTGAAAACACTTCATGAGAACATTTCCTCAACACAGCAAGAGGATTTATTTATGCTTTTTACAGCCTTTTCCTCAACATTCATCCGATTCCGGTTTCATATTTACACACCCAGTAAGGGATGAGGCCGATTCTCTCACTCACCCTCCTTCGCTCTCGCTCTCACGCTCTCTCTCGCACTCTCTCGGTCTCACCCAAGCAAACGCCGCCTGCCGGTACCGAGAGCATCCGTTCGTTTTGGGGGATTGTTATTTACCGTGTGGCGCTTTCCGCGCGAGCAGGGGTTGATATTTTCTCGCGTCTCGTGCGCATCATCTGCCCGCCTCGCGTGTCTGTGCCCGTGCGTGTGTGTGATTTTTGTTGTATTGTATTGTTGCGAGATACCAGCCACATTTGGCAGTGTGATTGTGATACACCGAGAACGGCTGCCACAGTTCTAACAAGCAGAATCCGAACAATAATCGAAAAGGGAAAACCCTAAAATACCTCGTGCATCACATGTTCGCACAGTGTCCGACACGGAATAGGGGCGAGTTCTAGGGAAAGGGTTTGTTTTGCGCAAAAAAAGCGCGCGCGTGGTACGTATCCGAGCAGCATCATTAGAGCAGCAAGGTGTGCGAAGAAAATAGGTGCAAACAATTGTGCTGTGTTGGTTGGTTAGTTGGTTGGCGACTGCGGAAGTGGTGGCGGCGTAAGAAAGTGGCTGGTGCATGCAATTAATTATTCACGGCCTATGCAGCTCCTTTCGGTGGTCCGCTGTGACGTTGATGGTGGTGCGCTCTGAGTTCCCACGTGTGTGTGTGCGCGCGCCGTGCTGCTGCGAATCCTGGGAATTCAGTGCTGTGAAAAAGGGGGTTTATTAAGGGAAGAAAAAGTGATTTTCATAAAAATTTAAGTGTGTGAGACGCAGTTCAGGATAATAAAAACCCAAAGCCAAGCAAAAAGAACTAACAAACATGCCCGTCGTGGTCGAGGGAAGCTTTCAACAATCGACCGGAGCATCCTCTCGGGCAATGCCTTCCACCACACCCAGGACGCTGTCGCCGGACGCTTCAGAAGCTGCCTCAATTGCTATGATAGAAGTGTCGGGCTCATCGATAGCTGAAGGGCCAGCCCACAACCATCAACATCATCAGGACGATGCGTCGGACGCGCTCGTCGGCGACAGCACGTTCATTAACGGATGCGCCTCAGCGAACGGTGCGGACCTGCTCCATCCCTGGAACGGTACCGTACCCGACCTGTCGAGGTCTCCGTCGGTGGGTGACACCTTTGTATCGGCGGCTGCCTCCTCCGACATGCCGTACCCATCGTCGTTCGCCGACAGTACGACCGATTCCGACTCCGGCCCGGAGGAGGAGGAAGCCGACCTGCCAGTAGAGGCTGACCCGTTTGCGTACATCACAACCGCTACCATTACGCTCAGCTCCGGTGGCAGTACGGCCGGCATGTTTCCGGCCATGGTGGGACACGGTGCCACTGTCAATCTTGGACCGTCGGGCACGAATGCACTTGCGGCACCGGTCGGAAGCGAAAGACTGCTGCAACGCTCGGGAGCATTGGAGGGTCCGGATGGAGCATCACCATCGTCGTCGTCGTCGTCGTCGTCTTCCTCCTCGGGCAAAACGTCGATTTCCATGTCGATCGCATCGGTTGGTGAGTAATCAATAGGGGATAGATTTAATCAGTCACAAGCACTAACGGATGGATTCGATCCGTTGCCAAACAGTTGATTGTAATCTTGATTGGAAGATGACTACACACGGGGTTAGTAGGTCAGACGTGCTCTGCTGATGCTTCCGGCTTCTGATTGGCGTCAAAATGTGGCATTGCAGCTCGAAAAGGAAATCCCAACGTATCTCAATCTAAAGAAAAAAGCAAAATAAATATTTTTATGTTCTGTTTGCCTTATCAAAGCGAATATTTACAAGGGGAGTTTTACTACATTTTTCAGCAATTGGGTAAATATCCAAAAGCTCTGCAAACATTTGCACCTGTCCGCTCAAGTGCCTTCCCTTTGCTGGGCTCTCTTTTTCATAAAAGAGAGAAAAAAGGAACGAGAGCTGATGACCAGATACGCCAGACACGACCAAGCACGGAGCTTTGGATTTTTGCGTATCAGACTGTCCGAGGTGTCAACACTTGATGCCGTCCAATGAATGGCACATGATCAGGTTTGTTTGCCGTGCTCATTTGTATGATCATGGCGTTGCTTTCACAAGTCATTTGAAACATTTAAAAAGTGTTTTGAGATTATAAAGAGGGTCGGAAATGTACGCGGAACAATCTAAAGACAGACAAAATGGTCCGTCTAGAACGGAGTTTGTCCCTCTGTTTGCACATGTGCTTCTCTGCAAACAATCGATCATCTTGGTGCCGCTACAGTTGCGTTTCAATCCAAACAAATGTGTTCTTATAGTCCTCACACTCGACTCAACCGTACATCCTACATCTCTTCCCATCGGCTATAAACTAATCGTAGCAAGAAACAAACTTCGCCACTTCCAGTGGATTTCAAACGCAAGCGAACGGTTAAGCAACCCTCCCCGTTTTGACCGTTACGTCAGACGGCACACTTTCGGGTTCAGGTTGTCAACAACAACAACAGCCCCATGTCAGCCCCATACTCGCATGCTCAGATTCCCAGCATTAACGATCTCCGCACATCATCTCCAGCAAAACAGCGGCAAACAGGTTTTTGATTGGTGGCGGCGGTGGTGGCTTCGAATTCGGAAGTGTTTAGCATGCGCGACCGAAAAAGGCTTGCAGATCATAATTAGCATGCCGGACAGGTTTTCTTGCCAGCGGGAGTGGAGGGGGCCTTCTTTTTGGGGCCTTCGCTCACCTCCTGGCTCAACGGAGATGAGCGACGATCAAGCGATTAAAGCTGTGAGCGGTTTTCAATCATCTTTGGCCGTGGAGTTTAAGGCTGCAAAAGTACTGCCCTTTTTTTTGGAGGAAAGATGGAGCCTGGTCAGGAATCATTAATTTTTGCTACCAAGTTTGAGATGGATTTAAATCAATATTTGAGAAGGATTCTGATTTGGAGTACTGTTATGGGATTAAACGATTTGCTAAAACAAAAACTCCTGCTTGAGATGTTTTACCACACATCTTTTCTTGCATGCCTGATTTCTCAACGCCAAAAAATAGCGGAAAAAGATCGCCTAAAGAATATTTAACGCGATTGTGCGATCAACCGGCCAAAGTCCGACTGAGTTTGGTGGTTGGTTGCGTCAATACACAAGGAGACATTTTTAACGGTTAAATAGCTTTAAAAATGCCCCCCCCCCGCGCTGTGTACAGACACGCAATAATGAACCACGATAATTGTACCGGTGTGTTGTTATTGAGTATCACCTTGAAACACGAGCGAGTTTCAGGTGTAGAGTGGCGTGCCTTCTGGGCGGCAGCGCCTGTAGATCGTTTGCGGTCATGCAATATGCTTGGTGTTAACTTTTGGTTTTCGTCGGAACTCCAGATGTGATAAAAAAAGTACACTGAACACCATTGCGGTTATTGATGCATATGCAACCTTGGCTTTGTGTGACTTACAATGCAATTAACACAATGCACGGAAGCGCATGCAAAGTGTGTAGCGGGCAAGTAAATGTAGACGATGTGCTGAGTGGCTTTTAAACCGATTTTATTTTGCTCTACACTTGCAGTAAATATATTTCTAATCGCAATTGGTCTTTTTGTGAAACGCAACCAAAATTGGCGACCCCGAATTTTGCCCATGCTGATAACATGTGCGATTGCTTTAAACCACACACTCCGCTGAATGTTGCGAGAGTTGCAGGAAGCTTGCCGCTCAGTGTCGTACCACCGGCCGCTTGACAGTGAGGTGAGGTCCCTGTTCATTTTGATAACCTTGAGCAGCGCCGAATGGCGCGAAGAAGGGGATCTGGATTTGCGATGGTGGGCTGCATGGAGGGGGGAGGGGGGGGGGATTGTGCGTAAATTATGTGTAAGCGGCCAGAAATTGGATAATGTTTGCCGTTGTTGTTGTTCCGCTTTGTTATGCGTTGTCGTTTTAGTGGTAGAACGCGTTACAGTGTGTGACGAAGCGTTACTAAACCCGGGTGTAATAAAGTAAACTAAATTGAACTTGGTTGTGAAATGTAACAAAAAGCTACATTTTATAGAACAAACCATTTAGGTATGACTAAACACACCGGCTTCGTTAGCACTTGCAGAACGCCTAAAAGTATGCAAATTCAATGGGACCAATTATTTTTGACTAAATTATTTATTAAGTTTATGCATTGGTTGGGAAGTTACGCGTTAAATGTTTGATTTTTTGCTATATATTCTTTATTTGTCATTGTTTTAAGTAAAAGTTTCTCAATACCACTGTTTACCAATTTATCTGTTTATTATTTTGATCATGAGAACAATTAAACAACTGACTGAAGCATTTTGTTTCATTGCATGCTTTTAGGCGCTTAGCTGGGCTGTGCATGCGGAATCGCTGATACTTGCCAAAAAAAAGCTAAAACATATTAACAAATTTTATAAAAGTAAGAATGAACTTCCAAAGGGAAAAGTTCAAAATATCAATTATGAAAAAAAAAATCATCAAAAGGCTTAATTGGAAAATATCCACTAAATACGTTCAACCGGTTTGTGGACCCATTTATGGACGCACCGTTCTGATTGCACAGATTATCCACCATTTCTGTTGTTATTTTACGGGATGTAATGCGTGTACGGGTCAACGATTGTATGGTTATAATAGGAATTGAAACTGACCAGAGATGGATCAACAATCCAACAATACTACACTAATTGCAGGTGCACCTAATGGGCAATTACCTTTGTGACCGTAGCATTAGCTTGGCGTTCTGCGTTTGTTTTAACATAACTTTAACTTCTTGTGCAACACACAGGCGATGACTCGACGGAACGGGAGCTGAACGAGTCGCCCGTTAGCGTGCAGATTGTGCCGGAGAAAAAAGGACTCTTCCTCAAGCACTCGGAGTATGAGGTAAGAAGGGCAGCGGACGATCACCTGTGTACCAAAAGCGACCCCAACGTGTATGTCTTGTTCCTTTTTTTACAGATCAAGCTGAAGGGCATCGAGAAGACGGTCCGCCGCCGGTACAAAGATTTCGTCACACTCCATCGCTATCTGGCGGAGAAGTATCCATATCGGTAAGTAGCCCAACCCGGGGTGGGTCTACGGGGTATGCGGGGACAGTGTGCTGCAAGCGGCAAGGTCTTCCGATCGCACGTGTGTACGTGTGGTTGCGATCGATCACGTACAGGGTGGTGACGGGCTCAAACTGGCATCTCTTCGGGCTAATGATCGTGCATACGCTCGTGCACGTTGTGTGTAGCGTTACGGTGCTAACGGGAATGATTGTTGGAAATAATACTATTCTAGATGTTGTAGGCTGCTATAATTATTCATCACTTCAACCATTGCTAATGAGTATTAACGACCAACAAGGTACGTTTATTATCAGCAAATCATTGTGAAGGTTAAAGCGCTATAGGAATTGAAATATTCGCCTTGGATTTAATCATTCAAATGAGAGATGTAAAACCTGTTGTGTATGTACAATTGAACAAGCTGCTAAGAAAATAAGGATCTCTTAATGGTTGCATAATTTTGATGCCTACAAAAACATGTACTTATCCCGCCTTCGTGTGTTTAGACTCCTTCCAGCACTGCCACCGAAGCAGCTGATGCTGGACTCGCTCCTGGAAGAACGGCGGCGCGGTTTGCAGACCTGGCTGATCATCGTGTCGCTCCACCCGGTACTGGGCAGCTCCCCAATCGTAAGCACCTTCCTGCGCGACACCACCACCGACCACCAATACCGGCTGCGCGTGACGTACGAGAAGCAGATGGACGAGCTGGTACGGCTACGGCCGGACGCAACTCTGCCGGAGGTAGACCTGGACACACTGGCCGAATCGCGTACCCGCCTGCACCGTGTGCAGTGCACCATGGGACGGTTGAAGCAACTGTTCGATCGACGCCTGGGCCATAACCGACGTCAAACAGGCGAGTGTGCCGAAATCGAACGCATTCTGCAGAGTCCCGATCTGCGCGACGCATTCAACGAGGACGCAACGTTTGAGGATCTGTCCGCGAGTGAGCGGCTGATTGCGAAGCAGGTTGAGCGCTATGTGCAGGTGCAGCAGCGTGCCGTTACCGAACGGTTGGACGTACTGCTGGAGGTGTTGCATGCGCACAGGTAGGAGCGATCTTTGCATTTCGGTTCAACAAGACACTCACAGTTTCTTCCCTCCCGTAGTCAACTATGCGAACGGATCGAAAAAGGCATCGTAGCTGATCAGCAGAGAACGATGACAGGAAAGTCCCCGGGAGCAAATGCAGGAAACAGTCGAGTGAAAGTCAAAGCTCATTCGATGAATCAAACCGGTATTATGACGGTAGGTTATTTAACTCAACAAACACATAAACAATGGGCTCAACTGCTGAATATGCACCCCCTTTTCAGCAACAAAATGAAGGGAATGGCTCTGCGTTCGAAGCAACTCAACTCGCGCGTCGTTCTGCGTTTGCGTTCAGCTGTGCCCAGGCAGAAACGCTGCTGGCGGAGCGCTATCTGCAGTCGTTGCCTTCGATACTACTGTCCTACGCGCACGAGGAGCAACAGCATCATCAGAAGGTAATGCTTGCACTCAGTAGTGTCGATCACAGTCGATCGGCGGCCTCCCTCGCTCCCAGCCCTACTAACCGTTGGAAATGTTTCGTAAATCTTTCTTTCACTCCAGATGTCGAAGATATGGCATCGGTTAGTGGTCAGCGAGTCTAGCCGGCTCGACTAAACAGCCACCAAGGGCTTGCGTGAGGAGATCGTGAAAATGAGTACAGGAAATGGCAGGGAAAGGCTATCAATTAGTACGGGAAATGTTTGTTAAGAGGTTGCTGAATTTCGATTAGTGATACGTAGAGTATACAGTGTTATAAAAGAGTGGTGTCATCAGATAGTAGCGTACGTATGAACTTTGATAAGAATAGAATTTAGATAATTCAAATGGATTGGCTACTTTCTTAGGAACTTATGATTCACTTGAGTTTTTGTTCATATTCTCAAATTAAATTACTGTTAAAACGTAATAAAATTGTAAATCATGAAAAAGTTTTTAATTGTACGATTAATTAAGAATTGCAACACCTTCAAACATGATTTTAAAGATCTAAATTTATTACCTCTATGTTAATTAACAAATAATAGCATAAGATTTGTGTAGTGTAATGGCGTTGATATAAAAAAAAACATCAATAAACAAAACTGATTATCGAATAACTTGCTCCGGAAACATGATTAAGTGTTAAATTTGAAAAGAAACTTTAAATACGATGCTAAAACTAATCCTAACTAACTATCCTATTATTCAGCTACTCTCTTACCTTCTGAATGGTAATCATAGAACTTATAACCTTTTCACACTCAAATAATTGCTTTTTTTAGGCATTTCTTTCCGAAACTGATCGTTAGCCATTAGAATAAAGCACAAAAGCTTTGTCAACAAGTTGTGTAATTTGTTTTTTAACTTCTCTAAACCCAGACATCAGTGTTGATCAGCGTAGACCAGCGATCGGAGAAGTACGGCTCGCAAGCCGCATGCAACTCTTTGATTTCGGCCTTTTTTGCAAAGTCTGAAAGAAGAATCCAAGTGTTAATTATCAACCAGTTTGCAACCAATTTGAAATGCTTATTAAGTACCAATGAATAAAACCAATTCATATGCATCCACGCGTTGGATCCGCATTTAAATACAAGTAAAGTACAACTAGAGTACAAGTAAAAAACTGTCTGCCAGAAATCCACTGTAGTAGTTATTGGACAGTTTATGAATATAACACCAATCCACTCCAAGGCAACCTCCTTCAGGTATAAACTCCAATAGAAGATTTAATTCATTTAGAGCGCAGAGTAGATTAGACTCGATTGCGGTCGGTTCAGTTTATTGTGTACATTGATTAAGATGTTCCAATTACATTCAGGCTGAAAGTAGTAAAAACAATGAATATGAATTAATAAATCAACTACTTAAGGATAACTTGACAAAAACTTACGTGTTGAGGAATCCCTTATCAAATGAAGAATGTTGAATAATATTCATTTGAGTGTTTGAAGGTACAAGCTATAGCTTAATTGTAATTATCTCTCTCTCTCTGACGCGTCCGCAACAAAGAATAAAATCCTAAACAGTACAGAACATACATAAGCCTAAATCTTGTCGTTGGAATGCAATATGATACTAGTGACAATTTAAGCCTTTTTTTAAAAAGTTTGATTCTAAAACAATGACATTACAATCATAGCGCATAAGTAACTCAATATAGTACTTTTAAACGATGGATACAACTCGTTTCGATATCATACAAACCATTACATCCTTTCTGAAACTAAATGACTATTCCTCATTGCCCTCAAAGTATGTCGAAAATTAAGGAACCAATAATAAACCTATTCCTCGTTTTCTGTTCTATAAATTTTGGGTCTTCCCATACCGCGTCCTGATGGTTTGTATTCGTATTTAAAATCATATCCTTTCTGTGCACGTTCAAACAACACCTGAATGTTTGTGTTGTTCATTATTTTTCTTGCATTTTTTATAACCAACACCTGCTCTTTACTGTACTTGTTTGAGTTGATGTTGTTATCAAACACTCTCAAAACAGAGCTCTTATATTTCTCAAACACTTCTCTCGAATGATCGTTTAATCCTTTCGTGAAATCTACAGTTGCAAGATCAAGTATCCAGTCGGCCTGATTCCTATCGATATCTCCACCTATTTTATGAAACACGTTCACAAACTTATCAACTAGCTGTGTGTGACCGGCGTGGCGTGTGAGCCTTTGGTATAAATCTGGAAAGTCGGTTTTTAGCCTTTCCTCCAGGATGGAAACCCGCACCACATGTGCCTGCTGCTGATCCTGTCCAGAGCAGTTTCTGCTCGCCTTGAACATACTGCGCCCCGCTTTGATCAATTCATCTACAGGAATGTTCGTTATTTCAGCGATTTTTTTCAACTCCCCTGCAAAACGACCCGTATGGTGAGCTACACGCGAATCCAGATGATACTCGGGAGTTCTGGAATCGTTCGTGACGGGTTGACTTGATTCGCCTTGCAGCTCATTGGTTGTGGATGATTCATCATCTACGTACGGCGTTTTGCTTAAGCAACGTGCTTTAGGTTTTCCTTTCGGTCTATCATTCGACAAGATCACCGTCGGTGCTTTGAATGTACCATCTCCTTTATTGGTCGTGTTGGCAGGGGACTTGTGGGCTCCGCCAACCGCACCATGCTTTAACGGCACACTATGCCAACCCTGTCGAATGTGATGGTGCATGCTGTCATCATGCTGGATGGAATCACACAACATGGACCTGAACGAATCCTCTCCTACAGCTTGCAGATCCGGTATAGCTGTGGCTAGTGCTCCGTACAGACAATTATTACCTGTCGTGGCAACAGTTGACTCTCCAGCTCCGAAAGTGAAATGATTGCCCTTCAGATCTAGGTGAATCTCGGGACCACCCGTTCCAGAACTGAACGATTGTTTTATACCCTTTTCCCCGTGGACAGTGATTGTGAGGCCCGAAAGTGCACCATGTTGTGCCTGCAGCATTTTATGTATCATTGGAGTACAGGCCCCGACACAAGTCAAATCCATTGGAACGTTTTCCCGGATGATGGTGGCAAACAGAGACGGACTACGAGTCTTGTGCATAATCTTCAGCAATTGACCATGATATTCCTCTGTCAGCTGACGCTTTGTTTCTGCTGTCATATCGGGCCGATTCATCTTCTGTTCGTGTTCGTCCTTCAGCCGGTGAACATCTCTGCTCAATTCCGACTCTACCATGCTGCGTCTAATGTCCTTCAATGCTGTACCTACATGTAAAAGGACACTATTTACGCCCATTTTCAGCACTGGCAGCACAACATGTTGTGCGATCAGTTGCCCAACGTGCTTACTTAACGTCGTTTCCCATTGCTCAACCACTTCCCTTTGAAAGCGCTCAAAATCTTTGCCATTTGCCGGGGTTTCTTTCGATGGAGCTGAGTTCTGCTCAATGTTTGCGAGTTTCCGCTCCATTTCGACGTTAATACTATCAAGCAATTGGTGTGTTGCGTTGCGCATTTTATAGATTTGTGCAACACGATCCACACAATCCATTACTCGACTGATTTGGTTGATCAGCACCATGGCACTGTTTGTGGTACCTGTTTTTTTATTTGCCTTCCCGATTCCTTGCATCACGCTTTGGCTTATTTGCTTGGTGAAGGGAAGGAAGGTTTGTGTCGTGTTCTGTTCCATCATGTATGCATTTGTCAAGTCGTTCACGAGGGCTCTAGCGTCATTTTCACCTAAACGATCGTACGCTTTCTGCAAATTGTGAGCAACCTTGTGATTTGCTACTTCACCCTTAACTCCAGACAAAATGTCCGATGCTAAGGAGTTCAACATGGATTGCAGATGATTTTCAACAACCGTATCCACGGCCCTATTTGCCACAGCAAATGCGACACCTTCTGCCGTTTTGAGCGCCACACGCTTCGCTGTCTCCTTAACGACCATCCGTCCACCAACTGCTTTAATTAACTGCTTTCCAGATGATTCGGCAACCCGTTTGCCACCGTACTCGAGACTTGGTCCAGCAACTTTATAACCTATGCGAGACATCTTGGCGCCCTGGGAGAGATACATTCCCACACCGGCCGTACCGATCGTAAAAAGCAGACTTTGTAACTTATGCTTTCCGTAATCTTTCCAGCTGAAGTAACCTGACTTAAAAGCACCCACAGCAAACATGATGTCGCTAACACCTTCGCCCATGAAAGCTCCGGCAACGTGAGTCATCATTCCAACCGAATACACCTCCATTATAGCGCCAATTGCTATCTGTGCTACACCAACCGCTAACACCAGTGAGGTTTTCAATATCATTGCCATGGTCCATTTTTTCTCTCCTAGTTGTATCAGATGCTCTAAGCCGTTTGTGATAAAGATTCGCATCTCATCGATGCTTCCAAAGTTTCCTTTACCATAAAAGTATATGATCGATTTCAGCGCGCCTTGCGGAACATTTAATGCTGCTAGAGACGATTTCGACTTAGTTAAGACATTCTCAATATGTTTAGCAGTTCCGTTTTCAATTAACAGCAATTGATTGTTAAACCACTTTTCTATCGCAACTCCAACGTCGTAGGATTCAAGAAGTCCATGTTTTTGATTGATTGATGCAATGCATGATTTTAAATAGGCTACGCTTGTTCGGTCATCTTTCGAACTGAATCTGAAGCTTTTCAATGCATCATTTCCTTCTTCAGACATGTTATTTAAAGGAGAAAATAACAACAATTCCATTAAAGGGTTTGAAGCAATCCAACGGTTATTAAGCAGCACATCCACCAGGGGCTTGGTGTATTCTTGAGGCAAACCAATATCCTTAGAAAGTATGCTTATCCATGCCCCTTTCGACCATGATGTTTTATACATTGCCTTGATTTTACTTTCATCGATCTCATGCGTGGCCATAGGAGGGAGTATTATTTTATGCTCCAGTAAGTCGGTAAAAAACATTTGATGGGGATTGGGCTTCAATTCTATACGAATGTCAGAACAGTTCTCCTCTTCTAGTTGTCGTGCAATGTTTCTCAGAGCTAGTCTGTAGGTAAAACATGAAGCAAGGACGTTTCTAACGACACTCTCATACACTGGATAGGTGGGAAGCAAGACACCCTGGCTGTCGTCATAGTTCATTGGTAGGACAAACGTTTCACCCCTTTTTTGTAGAACATTACGCTTAAGTAGTTCCGCTATGATATTTTTCGCTTCACTCGTTGTAATTCTTGTCTTGTTTGTAATATCCTCAACTGCAATAGAATCAAAGGCAGAGAACACACAATCAGTAATTCTACATGGGTCTATGGTTGCCTTTTCGTTGCATGATAGTAGACCATTTTCTTCAAGAGAGGTATACTTCGTTTTACCGATCATATCAATGAGCTTCTCTTTCCTATAGTAAAACTGTGACTGTTGTTCGTGGATCAACAAGATCTGGTGCTTATCTAGCTTAACAACTGCTTTCACCAGCTGTCCTTTGTCTACCTTTTCCTTCAGAACGTTCATTAGAGCAGGATCCATTATTTTGAGCCGTTCTTCATTGATCGCAACATACCTTTCAACACTGTGCAGCGCCTTTTGGTTAATAAGTGTATTCCAAAAATCACTTCTGCTTGGAAATGAAAATGATTCTCGAATAGCTTTAAGGAATTCTTTGTCATCGATAGGCCCCCTATGTTGAGCTAAGAACTTCTTCAGCTGTTCTGCAGGTATACCGTACTCGGCGTGAAGTCTCTGAATCTGATCATTAGGTATGTTATCGATTACTTCAGCCTTCTTTATCATGCCGATTCGTACAAGATCGTCAAATATTATTCCAGCAACATCCTCCTTTACTTCATAATTAACAAACGCTTCAGGACTTACAGCATGACCCAACATATCTTCTATGGATTGAAGGAACAATGAGTATAGATTAATGAGACATTTCTTTTGCTCTTCATAGCCCTCAATCGGTGGTGTGTTATTCTTTAGCTTACACACCATACCTGATGCATGCATTGCATATTTTATATGATCGTTTAAGAGCTTTTCTGCCATACGCAAATCCTTTTTGAAGTCGCCAACATTCATGTTGTCAAGTGATCGTGTGTATGCACGATAGTAATAAGCGGCTTCGCAAAAATAAGGCTCACTCGAGATAACCTTCCCAAACAGTTGCATTGCTGTATTGCGATGCTTTGAATCGTGTTGTGAAATATATTTTCCCAATTTGATCATTTGCATTGGGTTTTCTTCAACCCAAGCTGGCCAATAGTTTGCGCTCGTTGCTTTCAGATCATCAAATTGTGATAGAAAGTGCTCCAACAGCTGTTTTACTTCCCGCTTGGAAGCCTCATCTGATGCTTTTCCTATCTGTACATTGTTTTCGTCTAACCAAAACGACCATCTGTCCAAACAACTTTGGAGCAGAATATCCTTCACCGGCTCTGGCGTTTCAGCATTAGCTAAAAGTTTCATTTTTTTCTCATACAACTCGTTGAATGCTTCAAAACAACTTTCTTCGGTTTTAATAGTGGTTTCGTAATAAGTTTTTATAGCAGATATGCGGAAAAGCTCATCGACATTGCGTTTTTGCTTGAGTGTAAATATCATAGAACGATTGTGCATTTTTCCATCGGCTACCATTATTATCATCCGACCCGATCCCTCATCTCCGCTTCTAGCTGCTCTTCCGAATGCTTGCTCTTCAATTCGAATGTTCACCGGAAGGTATGTTAGTATCACGTGTAACCCTCCGGCCTTCCGAAGGTCGTTGGATATTTTTATATCTGTGCCACGACCTGCCAAGTTGGTAGCAATGATAACGTGTCCCAGTTCCAACTTTCTATCCCCTTCCGCAACATCAAACGTTTCATAATCACGTACATAAGTGTGAACGTTTGAGTGCTCCTCAGAATCAAACACCATCTGGAATGATTCAACATCTCTGATCGTTTCACAAATGATCAGGACCGATCTCTTATCAGTTTTTGTGAGTTTATTCACCTCTTGTCGTATTTGTTTTTTCCAATCCTCACTGCTCGAACAAATGGTAGGTTCATTCTCTTCAAACTGCTTCGATTTGGCGGTAGGAACAGTAACAAAGTCAACCTGATGTATCTCCTCAAGCAGATGTCTTTCTCTCTGTGATCCTAACGTTCCTGTTAAACCATAAAGCAGTTCATACATTTTCAAATATGTAACGTTGGAAATGAAAACTGCTTTCAGGCTTTGGGTTGACAGCTTACAACCGTGCTTAAGCTGCAAAAATTGGTGCAACGCCTCATCCCACTGTGAGCTCACCTGATCAGTACCCGTATCCCTATCGAGAATAATTACATTTGCATTAAGGTCGGCACTTGTTCCCGATCTATCGACATCCACCACGTAGTACTGTCCCGGGACCATGTACAGTGCTGTTATGGCGCTTGAAATCCAACTGTCCAAGTGTCTCTCCACGAATGCTTTTAGATAATTTGGTATTTTAATGCACATTTCGCGTTCGACGCAAGACGTAAGTAAGAAGCTTAGACGATCTTTGTATTGTGTGAAATCTGGTGTAAGTACTTTTTCTAGTTTGTTGGAATCAATAGCTTTCGTTTGTAATCTTCCTGCGTCATTTATTATTCCAGACTTAACTAATCTCTCCCATAGCACCAATACATTCGATTTTCCCAAAGCATTGTCCAAACTTTGGATATCCTCTTTCTGGATGATTGCATACATGTCACTCAAAACTGACCTTTTAACCGCTTCCATATGTACATCTTCCGGAAGATCGGTTGGACAGTTGACCATTTGCCAAATGAACAAATATACTGATTCCAGCTTATCCATACCAGCAATGTCATGCGACAGGTATAGCATATTGTTTCCCTTATCGAGCAACATGCTGTCCACCTCATCGACGATCACATTTTCAAAGCTACGATCACCCAACACATGTTTTCCATAAAATCTGTCCAATAGATAGTCACGTTGAAAGTTTGCCAAATCTCCGTAAATTATTTGATTACATGAGTAAGCTTCCTTTCGCTCCTCTATCTGTTCGCTACAGTTGTGGGAGGCACTAAGACCAAACAATTCGTAGATATCATTGTTGGTGACAGCATCTCGTTGAGCCAGTACTGAGGAGCTGGTGATAATGTCTACCTTCTCCCCTAGGAGCGCTTTAATGATCGCGGTCGCTACTACGATCAATGATTTACCTTCGCCTGTAGATACTTGTGCCAAAGTGCTATTATCGTTGACTAGTAAGGCCAAAATTGTCAATAGCTGGGTGTCTCGTAACTTAAACCCTCTCTTAAGCTCAATTGCCCTACCTATTACAGCAAGCATTTCTTCGTACATTTTTGTATTCGTTTTCTGGTTCTTAACATGGAACTCTTTAACCCATTTATCTACGTCGTTGAGCAAAAAAGAGGATATCAAACTCGTATGTATCGTTCTCTTGTTATTATAAATGCTTGTTACTGAATTTTCAATTTGAGGTAAATGTTTCACTATATTATTTGATGTGTTAGCATTGCCTCTAATGATAGTTGCTATCTGTGAAATATTTAATTCCTTTAAGTTTATCTTGAACTTTTCTTCCATATGTTTAATCCATTCCTTGATACTACATCGACTTAAAAGGTTAATATCATCAACACATAAATTCCACTTTTGTTTATGAAAGCAAGATAGCACGTTTAATAACATAGAATGCGTAAGTTCATTGCGCTTTTCTACCAACGATTCAAATAAATTCTCCATCAACTTGTTTCCATACGTGTTCTCTATGGACAGAACGAAGAACGAAGCAGAAGTTAAGGCTTCCGAGTCATTTCCCCACGTTATAAGAGCTTTTAACTTATGTGTCCAATAGCATTCCTTAAGCACATAAGGCCACTCTGTTAGCTCCAGTTCATCTAGACGAACCGATTCTATTGGAATGTTACTCAGCAAGTGCAAGATATCTTCAACACACTGCGCAGGACAAGGCTTACGAGTAAACTGAGCAGAAAACACTAGCAAAGCTCCCTTATTTTCGATGTTTGACATGTACTTGCGCCATTTGGGTTTTTCCTGCAGCTGTCTCTTGTAGCAGTTCTCCAGTTGCAGCAACACCAGCTCATCTGTCCAACTGCACTGATTGTATGCTGCAACAATCCATGAAAAGGTGTACCTTTCTTGCCTTGCTTCAACAGTGTGAGCAAGTATAGAGTTGATCAAGAAACACAGTTCGTTAGATGACACATGGCTGCCTTCGAAAGAAAAACGCAGCAAGATGCTTTCGAACAATCCATGTTGGCCGGTGTATTTGGGAGAAATGTTCTTCAGACGATGAGCAATTTGGTCCTTCTCATCGGCTGAAAAATATGCCGAAATCTTTTCAACTGTTATCTCGTCTTCTAAATCTTCAAACATTTTAGCGAAATTAGAACTGTTTCGATAAAATACTTCTCGTTCGAAGTAATTCTCAATGGTCTGTATGTCCTGCATTCCGTTTATCTCCGTCAGAATTCGTCTGAAAATTCGATCCTTGTGCAGACGCTCTTCTTCTAACTGACGGTAGCTTTCATTGATTTTCAGTTGGGTGAATTCATTCGATTTGTGTAAAATGTGTGTAATTTTAATGGATTTTGGATTATGATCTTCTATCAGAACGATTTCATTGTCCTCATCCTTGGCATACACCCGAATGTTCACATCATACAAATACGCTAGTAATATTCTGTAACTTTTGCACATGATTCCTTCTTGCTTTAAGTTGATCTGGAATATTTCTTGTATTTTTTCATCGGCACAACACCTTTCCCAATCATATTCAGCATTTTCCGCACGCTTCAGTTCATCATACAGTGAGCTTAACACCTTATCTTTTCTAATCAATTCTTCAAGATCTTCCAGCAAACCATCGTCATCAATGCTGTCATTCCACAGACGGAATGCTTCTTGATGTTTAGACTTCTTTAGTTCTGCTGCTAATGATTGCGTTATAGCATCAATATTTCTTTGCTGTTTCTCTAAATAATCCTGATACTCATCATAAAACAGTTTCACACGTTTATTTTCATCTTTTGAGCTATCTGTTTCCATAATGAATGTTTCTACGGCACGTTTGATCGCATTGTCGTTACTTTCTGATGCTCTTGCCATGAATTTGTTAATGTTATCTCGTTGTGCTGGATTGTTTTCAAAAATGTATTGCTTCAAAGTGCCAAGATCGGGATGATAAAATGTGTCATTCTTTTCATCCGTTTCTTCCAGATATCTCCCTACAGTCTTTGCTGTCAATACGAAACGATTCACTGTTGTGTGATAGGTCGGCAGTTCCTGGGTAATTTCTTTTAGAATTGCTGTTTTATACTTGATTTTCAACGTTTCTGTAACAGTCGTTATCTTAGCACTGCAATCCCTTCCAAGCAAACGTTTGAACTGTGATTTTAATGTTTCAAAATGTTCCACCAAAGACACCAGCTCAGGGCGATCAGCAGGACGTGTTCGAAGCTGTAGCCAATCGTCTAGATTCAAGTTATTGTTCAATTTGCTGAATATTTCCTCTCGACCAGGATCTTTATACATTTCACCAAGTTTAACAAACTCGTTTCGATCCTGATCAGAAGTATCTTGTGTGAAATTAACAAACCGTTTTATGTCCAGATCTGTGACACGATCATGATCTGTGTATTGGCTTTCAACAACTTGCTGCAATGCATCACAATTCAAATATTCTTTCACCTGTTCAGCCAATTCTTGTTGCTTTTCTTTTTCAATCTGCTGTCGTGCTAAACGTTGCTTTTCTTGTTCGATTTGTTGTTGTAAAATGTTTTTCCTTTCTTGTGCGATCCGCTGTTTTTCCAGCTCTTGCTTCTCTTTTTCGATTCGTTGCCTCTCCAATTCCTGCTTTTCTTGCTCAATCCGTTGTTTTTCCAATCGTGCCTTTTCTTTTTCAATCCGTTGTCTCTCCAATTCCTGCTTCCTTTCTCTCTCGATCCGTTGTTTTTCCAAATTTTGTTTTTCAAGTTCTTCCCGTTGTTTCTTTAATTCCTGTTTTTCTCTCTCAATTCGCAGCCGTTCTAATTCTTGCTTTTCTCTCTCGATCCTTTGTTTTTCCAATTGCTGCCTTTCTTGTTCAATTTCTTGCAAGTATTCAGAAAATGCAGCAGCAACGCGCAGCCCAGGAATGGATTTCTTCCCTATTACTTTCGCATGATGCTGTCTCTCGGTACGTGCCTGGGTGTTGTTCCTTTCCTCGAATGCGTTACTAGACTGATGGTCGATTCTTGATACCTGGAATCCAGCATATCGATAGCTGCTTTCAATGTAAGCCTTATATGGACAATACATTCTGCTGGATGAATTTTCGTCATAGAACGACAGCTGAAGTTTGCTCTTTTCATCTTGTCCATACAACACTGGATTGTCCGCGACCGAGTAATCTACATAACCCATGTCCCAACCATTTTTACCGTGCGCACCATACAATCCACCCTTTCCGTTTTCTCCATCATTGCCCCGGTTGCAGCATGTCTTAATTTCAAACGTACGACCATCGTATAAACGTGTGATTGTCACTTCGCCAGCAAATCCACCTTGACCTCCCAGTCCATATCCTCCGCCAGCCTGTCCACGCTGGCCAGATGTTCCCTTGAACATCAGAAACGATTGGCAGTTGTAAAACGGTGTGCCTTGCTGAAAAGAAAACGTTATCTCGCAGCCATCGTGCGTTTCCACCTCGATGTAAAGACTATCAAAGAAATCGACACGCCAATCCCTGTGATCCAGTACGTTTTCTCTGTGAGTGGTATAGACGGGAAATATGGGAATTGTTGTAACCAACCACTGTGTCTTAATGTTTCGAGTTAAGTTTTTAATGTTTTTGACAGTGGTGTCTACAAGGTTAGCACGCTGCCACTCCAAAAACTTGGCAGTCGGCGGAAACTTGTCCTTAAAGTCTGCCCTAGAGATACCTTTACCGTCGGCGCCCGCCTTTCCATTGCCACCATCCTGACCGTTGCTTCCGTTTGAACCGTTCGAAATGATCGTCAATCGTTCGGGGTGTTGAATTGTGTTTGCCTGCAATAAAACGTTACCTCCACTTTCGCCCGGATATCCATCGGCTCCTTGTTTGCCAACACCGTTCCCATCCGTACCGGCATTGGACGTGTAGGTATGGTCGTTATCTTTCCCAGACACATTCCAACAAACCGCAGTGCACACTTTGATTTCGTTCGCCAAAACCACCAGATTTCGCCCATGCCAAACATCACGAGAAAGATCCACATCGATGGTAAGAATGATGCCAGCAAAGATTCGAACCTCTTCTACAGTAGAGTTGGCCAAGAGGGTTTCTATGTGTGTTTTGATTTCACTTAGCACGATATGCTTCCCTTTCACTTCAATCAGCGTTCGGCTATCTACACTCCTCTCCCGTATCGTCACCGGCAATCCCATGATCGGATCTCTTTCGTTATTGTTATTGGACTATGTTATTGCTTATTTGCACGTTTGTTTTTATTATTCACTGATTCACTTTAATGGTAAGCACCAGCCACAACCGCTTATCACTTTATACATTTTCCTTATCGACGACCATATATCCAGTATCTTGTTGGTTTTATACGTTAATTGCTTAATAGATTACAGCCGTTTCGAAAAAGTAATCCTTTCCGCAGGGCATCTGCAAGTTACACTGTCTTGCTTCTTTTGACGCTACATACCATCAAACTTCCGCAAATTCAACCACATTTGTATAATTTCACAATTTAATCGCAACATTGTCAACCAGACTACTGTACTGCTATGGAGTGGAAATTCCGAAGCAGTCAAGGTCACGTTGGTTCACACAACTGCAGAATAACTGAAACCGTCTCCGTCTGCCGGAGTCTGCTTTACATTGGGGAATTCCCATCACCACATGCTTATCACTTTGTTTGAAGTCGCACAATTCACTTATCGTTTTTGCTATGTTACGTTCTTACTCAATGAACCAATTTAAACACTTTACGTTCTCACTCTCAATCTATATGCACCCGGTCATGCACACTTCATGACGCCGGCCGGTGTTTACCGGTATTGACACGAACATGTGATGACGCATCCTTTGCAAGATACGCTTAGCTCGACGCACACGATTAGAGAAGGGTAGTGGCCTTAACTCATCTGTTGCGAGCTGTTTAACACGATTGATATTGCTTTTTTCAAAACACTGGTACGATAACTGTGATGAATTGTATTCTTAAACAGAAATTACAGCTGATAAAAGCTTGCCTCAATTCACTGGACGGAACACGCCACACAAACTCACTCCGTGTGTTACCGCTAACAGCACTCGCGACGAAGTGATACGGCGTTTGCTTAGCACGATCCAACGCTTGCTTATTTATAGCGCCGCCCGTTCCCAGGCGACAAAGCTTGTTACGAAGCTTGCTACTTTCGGACGTTTTAAATTTAATTCAGCTCTCTTCGGATTTCTTACTACGACATCGGCACGTTAATGCTTGTATCATATTTTTTATGCGATTCGAATAAAATACATAATTTATAATTATTTTAATCAATCTATTAACGGAACTACCAAGTCAGTACAAAGTGTGCAGCGTGCCTGAAAAGAGTTTTCAATATCAAATATCTGCACAATGAACAACACGTTTACTTTAATCACAATTAGAACTCACTCACTCACAAGGTGCAGTTAGAACCAAAAAAATAATTTTAATCATTCTTAAAAGAAAACTACTCTACTTACCTCGTTTAACTTTCAACAGGCAATTTCGTTCCTTCGATTAAATATGGTTCACCATCATATCTTCAACATCTGTAGTATTGTGTTTTGCGCGAGCTGCTGTTTTTATTCAGTTTTAGTTTCGATTGTTATTATACCCTGTAAAGAGCCCGCTTTTGCTATATTTATGTGTCTAGGGTAGTTATTACTTGATCCTGTGCTGTTTTTTTTTATTTCATTCGCTAACCTACGACTGTTCAGACTCGGGCAAGGAATCCTATAAGAGAATATTCCTGAACAACAGCTATAGGACATCTATCATAATAAATGTTGTTCTTTGAATGTATGTGTGTGTTTTACCTTCGTTTTTGTTATACTTCATTAAATTAACCATTTTGCACAATTAAAATCTGAGGTTTTATCAAGATTTTACGTACATACCCCACAAATCATATGTCTTTTAGTGACGTTTAATGTTTTTTTTCCACTAAACTAGCTTTAAATATCGACAAATTAGAAGAGAACCAACAAATGCACAATGATGTTTGAGGAGTGCTATAGATTTGTAGCGAAAAAAATCGTACAACGTATTTAAAAAAAAGCATACAACCAAACAATAAGCGATTGGCTGATTCTGTAATCTTATTTACAACTTCATATACTCTACCATTTCCCTTACACACACTACGACTGTCTTGTACATGACTCTGTGCATCGTCTGTTCATTTCACCAACATCTCTTAAAATAGCAAAGGTACGAACGTGTTTGATCGACACACTGGACTCGGTATGGAACTACCATTTCTACGACCCTGCTAGGCGTATCATCCCATTTCCTACCAACTGGAGAAGTATCTAAAGGCAACGATTTCGATCAATGGCATCGTTGGGTGTCAGGGTGTTTTGGGGATGCAATATCAAAATGCTACGTGATTGCAATCAGCCATACCAAAAATAAACCGCAAAAGCGCATTCCAGCCGCGGGGAGAGAATGAGGCAGAGAGTCAGAGATCCTTCGGTGTTTAATGGTCTACTTTTTCTCCGCTGGGTTTGGGTTTGGTTTCCCCACAAACTTTGCATCTAGCTGACCCGGTACCTAGAAAACACAATTTTGAAATCCCATCCCACACCCAGTTAGACGGTTTGTTTGTTTGTTAGCTTGAATGGATTTGCAATGTTTTTGTATGCGTGAAATGATGTATTGTAACGAGAATGTACAAAGGAAGAGCATTCTAAAAGCGATAGTAAAAGAAAGGATAACCCAATTACTGCCATTTTATTGTCCTCTCCATCCTAAACAACAAATTATGAATGAGGTACCCTTCATGTGGAACAAAAAACAATTTAAAAATGATAGCAGACCCACAAACATAAGACCAGAATATCCTTTACAAATGAAATGATTGATAATGTGATACAACAAATAAAGCAAATGGTAAGTGATGTCCAAGTAAGACAGAAGAGCCTGGTGAAACATCACATGATTTAAAATATATAAAAAAAGACTCAACCAGCAATGTCCACTAATCCGGAAAAGAAACATTTTAGCCACCACAATAAGCAAAGAGAACAACGAACATTGTTTAAAAACTAAATAAAAAAAAACCCTCTACACATATTACTCAGAACTTTTGGGACAGTTTTAGCAAACATGAACTGCCCCCGTGTAATAATGCCCTACTAGAAGCGACGATTTACGAGTTGTTGGGAAAGAAACGACATTCTCCATTGGAGCCGTTCAGAATGATCTGCTTTCCGTTCGGAGGGCTACCGCCCGCGGTGCTGTCGAAGGAATCGTCCAGATCCAGCTCACTCTGGAAGAGAAAGGTTTGGGATAGTGGACAGTGGTGCAAGGAGAAGGAGAAGGAGGAGGAGGAGAGTTCATAGAACGGGAAGGGTATGTATGATTGGAACGTGACCGCCCACATGTGCGTTTGTCCCATGAGAGTGTAAAGTAATCAGTATTGGAGAAAGAAAGAAAGATATAAGGTTGATGTTTAAATTTTGAGCTGCTTTCAAACAACAGCAGTAATCAATTTTCACTACAGCTGTTAGTACAAACCGAATCAGTTTCAAATCGACAGCAGTACAGCGTTGTTAGTTGAGGAAGCTAGCGGAGTAGCGTGAAGGGTACGATTGTTATACATGGGATCGGCGCATTAGGCAAGAAAGGAGAGGACAGAAAAAGGAGGATAGGAAGAGCGAGTATGGGAAAATCTTACGGCGATAGGTTTTGTAGCCGTTTTACAGGCACAGCAAACGACACTTTCAGCACGTCTGCTTTAACCACCCTCTGCAGTAAGTCGATATTACTAACCTTTTCTCGACACAATAGATACTCCGATTGAGCGAAACTAATTTTAGTGCCACCCTACTTACCCTATTTACCCCACAAAAACCGGATTAGCACAACACTTACAACACACCCACACCCAAACCTCTACCTTGAATTAATAGCAACCGTAACCAAACAGTTCAATCATAATCGCGAAACAAGCATACAAAAACGACAACAAAGCAACGGACGATGGTCAGTAATAGCATTTTGGTTAGGGACAGAATGGATTAAATCTTTGCAAAAACGAGTCGTTAGGCGCACGAGCAACGCAAACACTCACCTCTGGTTTGGCACGATGCGTATCGACGGCATGAATTGGGAGCATAATGTGTTCCACCTTGCAACCGTACGCGACCGGCGTCAGCTTGATGATCGTGTGGAGAGGCACTTTCAAGTACGGAAGTTCATCTGGAAAGGCCCACACAAACGCCCATTATTTCTTGCCACACAGGATATCCTCCATCGTGTTACTTACCGGCAGATTTGTCCAAAAAGTATGCCAGCACGCAGCGCAGCACGGCCTGGTGTGACACGACCAGCACGTTCCCTTGCCGCTCCAGCTCCATCATGACCGGTTCCAGCCGCACCACCAGATCTTCGTAGCTCTCGCCGCGCGGATAGCGATAGGCGAACTTGTTCTGATCGCGTGCCTTAAACTCTTCCGGGAAACGCAGCTGAATGTCTTCGTATGTCATTTCCTCGCAAATGCCCTACGATACAAAGTGAAAGTATGATGAAAACGCCGATCCGGAAGCGTTAAGGTGAGAAAATGCTTACCGCATCGATTTCGTTCAGCGCCTTCCAGCGTTCCTGCGGTGCGTTCACATCGGCGACGGTTTGTATTGTCCTTTTGAGCCAGGACGTCCACACGCGCAGTCCTTCGATCTGCTGCTCGTCGATGTACTTGGCAAGTGCCTGCGCGTAGCGGCGGCCCCGTTCGCTCAGATTGGAATCGCCACCGATCAGTCCCTGTAGGTTGTGTTCGCTTTCTCCGTGCTGGGCAGAGGCAAAGGTTACGTGATGGGTTTTGCGTGTTCTATTTTTTTTTTTCGTATTTTACTTACTCTGGTGAGATAGATCGTTCTGGGGGTAATGTGAATGTTCATCAGATAGTACACGATGCGCGACTGTATGTGTCCTTCGTGCTTGTGCACCACCACCTTTTCGCCCGTGTTGTAGATCTTCATGTAGGACAGATCCTTCTCCAGTTCCTCGCTCAGCGGCTCGTACCGTTCCTGGTAGTGCTCGATGCGCAGCCGAAAGTCCGACAACGCTTCATCCATGTTCATGTTCCGATAGTCGGGGCTACTTACTTTTACTTCCTATGGGGAGTGAAAGAGTGCGATTTGCCACGCGAGCACCGAAAAGAAAACAACAAAAAAACACAACTGTTTGTTAGTTACTTTCCTTTTTTTGGGGGTTTGTTGTTGGAAGTATGTTGTCAGGATGAGGCACATTGTTTTTTTTATCAATGAGAAAACAATTCAACGGTTAACAAATCAATCAAACTACATAAAATAGGTTCGAGAACAACAAACGCATCCATTTTTAAAGAATTTTAAGTTAAAACGAGGAGAGAGTTAGCGCATTAATAATGGACTAGGACCATCGCCTTTCATCAACGTATGCCTTGACAAATGTCATTTTTGCAAATGTCATTGGTCTACACCTTTTATTTCGTATTTTTGTATTAATGCAACCAAAATTATGGATCCATCCATCAATCAACACCCTTCGGACCCGTTAGAAGAAGGAACAAATCTTGTGAAAACCATCATAACGATAGCCCTGGTGGCATCGAACTGTAGCAACATACCGAGCGGCAAGGTGGAAATCGCTCGATCATACCTGGAACGGCTTCACGCCGCAGCGATAAACAAGGGCGAAACGGTGCCCAATGTGGAAAGGATGCTGCTGTACCTAAATTCACACATGGAGCAGCTACCGGCGGTACGAGCACATGGGCAAACCACGAACAACACAGAAAACACACAAAATCTACACCAGTCGTAAAACGGTTAGTGACTTCATTTATGGAAAATGTATGTGTATGCGGACACTAGCCGTTGTGTTAATCATCTTTAACACACACACACACACACACACACACACACACACACACACACACACACTGCACAACAATAGTCACCTCGTTCGGAATTAATGGCGGATGATGCTCCAAGCCACTGATCTTGACCTGGCATGATGAATGGGAGGAAAACCGGACGTCAAACGTAAGCGTATTCGTATTCGATTCGTAAAGGAAATACATATTCTATTGTTTGATTGATGTTCGTTACAATTAATCAAATAATCGCTAATTCAAAGCTAACTTTTTCGTTTTCTGTTTTTTTAAACAGCAAAAAGGTCAAATGTGAAATGGGCCAAAGCGTTGGAAGAGAAACTATGTACCGCCACACGATGCTCCAACCACGTTATGCTTACCATAATGTTCTGTTCGATAATGCTGGGATCGTCACAGACCGACTCGACGAAAAAGAGCTTGTAGCCCATCTTTTTTACCACAATTTCGCGTATCATCTGACGCCGGTCGCGGGTAGAATTTGTAGCATCAAACACCTACAATAAACGAAAGATTGAAATATTAATATTCTCTCAAAATTATAGCTGTGGGAATAAAATCGAAAGCGTACAGTGGAATTTATGAAGCTGAGTAATTTGTGTTCATTTCGTGTAGCAAACAGGGAGCAAACGTCTCCCATTCGCGATGGTTCTAGGTGTACGTTACACAGCTGTTCATAAACAACCCTACAATCTACCAAACAAACAAACAAACATGATCCAGCCGAAGTTTGCTTGTAAACCTTTGCACCATTGGCCTGTCCCTTCCCCTCATGTTTCCATACTTCCTGACGACGTACGTTTAATTTGTACACCGTCGCATCGCATCATTCCGGATGCATTCAAACTGCAGCGGCCAGTCAATTTCTTATCGATTCTTTCTGTTTCCATTACAACCACAACAGCTTCAGCACGCGCCCAAGCTGTGGCCTCGTTTGGAACGATTTATAACTAACAAAGCGCGGAGGTATAAGATTAAGGCAATCCAGTAATCGCACAATGAGTTGTGTTTATCGATACACGGCATCAAAAAGTATCCTAATCATGTTGTAAATAGAATTAATTGATAAGCTTTCCTCCTTCCTACCATTCTCTTGCACGCTCAAATCAACCTTTAACCTTCCCACCGATAGACTTACCGCCACTTCGCCACCATTTTCCAACCAGTTGCAAACGTCCTCCAGCGCCAGCTCGGCACAGTGCTGCCGGATCGCCATCGCTTCCTCATTGTCCGGGCGGAAAAACTCATGGCTGCGGTAGGCGTCGGTCGCATGGCGCCGGTACTCGCCCAGATTGAACACCTTCGTGTTGATGCCGATCCAGTTTAGGTAGCGGGACAGCTTTTTCGAGATGTACGTTTTGCCGCGGGCCGGCAGCCCGACCATCGCAATCACGTGCGGGCTGTTCACATAGTTGGCACGCTCGCCTGGGAAGAAAAGAAGCAAATCATAAAACATAAATAAACGAACATTTGGATAATCGGTTGTGGTTTTCCAAGGCTATTTTTCGCACCATTGCCAAACGTTTCCTTGTTGAGAAATTTCCATCCGAGCGAGATCATATTGTCGCTGGATTCTTTTTCGCCAGTTGCCATGTCTACTTCCCGCAGCACTACTTTCACCGAATTGCAAAAAGGGCTTGAACGTTGATGGACTACAATTGGGATTTGTTACGATGTACTTCCAGCTACACTATTCACAGCCGAATGCACATACTCCACGGCCCGATCGCTAAACCAGCACTGTGCGCGCTTCCCGTAGGGCCGTCCTACTGCAATCTTACTCCGTCGCCGAATGAGGCGAAGGGACAGGCAATGCAACGAAGCGACGAAGCAAACCGACCACGGCCTAGAAATTAGATAACGATGCAATCTGTACCGATGCTTCCCGTTCCCTCATATGCGTCCCACTCCACCTCCACCAAGCACCTCCTGTGAAGCGTTCAATGGTTGGTGGTTTTTGCTACTGGTTAAACTAAAAACTCTGGCCGAGAGTAAAATCGTGTTTTTTGTCACGTTAAAACAAATGGCGAGATGTGAAAGATGGGGAAAGTTGCACAATGTTTGATTGTTCTTTTTTATTACTGTTGCACAAATCCGATGCTGTGTTGTTGTTGTTGCGCAGCTGAACGCCGGGAGCTGTCAAATTCGCCCGTACAACATTTTGACGTTCACTGCATCACTGCATCTCGCTCATTTTCTGTACCCTTCCTTTACTTGCCTACAGGTCTCGTTTTCAAGTGAGCTTTTGTGAGCGTGAAAAAAACGTAAATAAACTTGGTGGTTACTAAAATACTAAATTTTATGTAGGCAATTTTGTTCAATTATTTGCATAGCATTTGCAAATTGATGGGTAAGGGCCGTAGAAAAGTTGCTCAACGCGTAGGACCTCAATTCAAAGAGGCACGCGCAAAAATCAGTGCGAGGAAAATACCTGGATGAAACCAGATACCACATCCGGCGGCTGGTAAGTTTGTTACAAGATGCTTGATCTTAAGGATAACATGCAAAAACATTCCGGAAACTTTGTTGTCTATTAAAATATTACATATTAATTTCATCAAATACATGGAGTTGAGAATGATTATCATGCATGAAACATGTTCAATTTTAGCTCAGCCGGATCAGCTGATGCATTTGAAGCACTCGCCAACACTCATGAGAATCGGTTTTCACCTAGCGGGCAATTATTCCTTCATGTGATGTTAGCGCCACCTGTTGGACGTATGGCTTTAAGTTAGCAAAGAAACCAACCTTTCGTGTTCAGAATATAAAGTATACTCTCTGAGTATTTCACAAGGCGCAAAGTATACTTTATAAAGTTAAACTGTATTACACGTAGCTCATCCAGTGTAAGCCACAAATAACCAATAGATAAATAAATGGTAAATATGGTCATTAGTTCCTTTCCTTATGGAAGTTCATCAGCAACAAAACACAGTGATTTGTGTAATTCCATTTGCATACGAATGACTTACAATTCAACCATAGGGTAGGATCCTTACGTACCACCCTTCCTTTTTCCTATTTCCTATTGCACTCATCGGTGTCTAACCAGAGTGTTCGTAGAAAATTGCAACAAAATCGCTACTTTCCACAAGCGTGAACACGTGCCTGGCCGCCAGTTGTTGGCGCGGCTACTTGTTTGGCATCAATTTGCAATTCTGATCCGCACACCAGGCACACACTGTAACACTTCATTCATGCAACACGCTGTCTCCTGATTTACAACAAATCGCGGCGCTAATGCGTGTCAACCATCAAGCATTTTGTTATCGCCTTATCGAGAAGTGAGTTCAAAGAATTTGGCCACCATTAATTTTTTGGCCAAATTTTTTAGGTCTGAGCGAGGGTACGGTACTATACTTCCACAAAAAAGGTTTAAATGTAACAAAAAAAACCCTTCTCATCCTGCACTCCTCCTACCGCCACCATGGGAGCGTTAACCACTAAAATTTAGCTGACGAACAGCGCACGATCGACAGTGATGACAAATTGAGCAGGAAACGTTAAATATGGTAACAACCCGAAGAAGCACGCCGAAGAAGCGCCAGCCAACGGCGTAAACCGCCAGAGACATGTGTCAAGCAATAACGATGGGAAGGCACGGGTTTGAAAATGCGCAAGCAAAACCGCAAAGCCGCGTACGTTCGCGCGCGCGGTTGTGTGTGTTTGATGACGCTAAAACCGGATTCATCGTCGTCTTGCCAATTCGTCACCCGTTACACACTGGGAGGGTGGTATTGGCGCTCGGTTGTTGTCTTTTTCGGGGGTTGTTTCTCCACCCCTATTCCAAGCAACGCAAGGAAGACGCACAGGTGTAGAGCGCCAAAAAACACACCCATGGCATGTTGTCACGTGATCGAAGCGTGTTTATTTTCAGAACGCATCAGAACCGGTTGACGGAAGAATAACCCGCAGGAAGTTCATATTAGATAAGTGAGGAAGATCGCTCTTCAAAGCAATTTTTGTTTTGTTTCTTTGCATATCACGCTAAGAAGATTAACCACATCAAATCAATACCACAGTGTTGGGTTTCGCCTAGCAAATCAATATTACGCACCAACACCCGCAGCAGAATCACCTGTTTGAGCGACAAGCACGCAACGGCTTTTTTCTCTACTAAAACGTGGCCCCAAACACACGTGCCGCCCTAGGCGATAGTCTAACACATGGCCAGAGTCCCGCTCTGCCACGATCCGGATTTAATTAGAGCGCTTTGCACGAATTTTCGGACCATAATTGCATTCGAAATTGGTCCATTTTCACACGACGAAGGATTAAGTTCGTGGTCACGATTTGTTTGACCACAGCTCAGAACCGGAACAGCAATTGACGTGCTCTTGTGAATAGAGTTGTGTATTGAGTGGTAAATAAAAGCAATTGATTCGTTGTGAGACAGTAAAAGGAAGGTTTTCTGTACACAGAAGTAATTAAAATTATTCTAAACGTGTCCTAAGGTGGTCAAATCAATAAATTAACACCAATAATACCCTGTTGATTTTTGAAATTAGATTTTTGTGATTTTTTTTAACCACCGACATATTTTTATTGATTTTGCAACAAATCAATCAATCAAACATAACACCTTCAACTAGAGCTAGAAGCGTTCCCAACGGTTAAAAAGACCCTATAAGGTGTACAAGAGTGTGCAAGTGTGATTGCGCGTTTGTTTATCATTATTCCCTAGAACTGGCGGTGATGGTGGTGGGTCCGAGTCGGGTGAGTAAACAAACAGCTCATATTTCGCCGCAGCTGCATATTAGCGTTGCGTTGCAGTTTCATTTTCTACTTGGCGCTAATCATCCCGTTGCAGTAGCGCTTTATGACTCATTTTTGCTATGGGTAATAGCACTGTTTCTAACTGTGTTTCTAATGTGAAATGAAATCTGACAGCAGAGCTTCAGGAGTGATCATGCAACCAGAGTAAGAATCATCCAATTTGTCTTTCGTTTGACCGCCAGAATACATTCACCAATAGGAAGATGTCACTCGCAATGTCACGGTCGAATGGTTAGCAAAGTGTACAGCGACCACTGCAAAGAAAGGAACCGAGCGGCACCCGTGATAGACCAAACAGATAATGCATTATTACTATATACATGTATAGCACCGGCCAAGTGCGCCGGCCTCAGCAACAGCCGGCCCCTAAAGACGCAACCAGGCTATCGTAAATCACTTTCGCTTGATAATGGCCCCTAAGGTTCACCGTAACGTACGCTCGCCACTGATAAGCGGTCCAAACCACAAAACTAAACAAACCCGCCAACACTCTGGCTCTGTCCGCGCATTCTGGACCGCGCGCGCATGGTAGGCACATCATCCGAGAGGCGAGATTTCGCTGCGACGTAATCGATTACGAAGATGTCTTAATAGAATTGCCTGGCAAATCCGAGCGAGCGCAGATACACACACACGCGTCACTGGAACGCGACCTTGTGGTCATCGTAAGATCACTGGGAGCGGATGATCGGTGACGGTTCGTTGTTTGTCCGTGCTAAAAATTCGTACTGATTAAAGTCGGATTTGCGTCATGCTGTTGGCCTCGTTGCCGTTATCGGCGGGAAAGTGTATTTCTTTGCGGACAGTAAGTAAACAATATTCTGCTAGTGATGTACCATTTGGAAAATATCTAAATAAATCGAATCCGACGTTTGCATTTACCAATGAGAATCCATGATCTTGTTGGATTTTACTGGAATTCCTAGACATTCGATTAGTACATCATAGGAAACACCACAACACCAAACAATTACACTGCAAAGCGAACCGGCACCACCACCAAGTCGTAAAAAAGGTCAGAAACACAACAAACCCCTCCATCAAACATTCGAAGCTATTTAGAGCTACCGCTTGGAGCACGGTAGATTAGCATCGCTGCGGGTAATAATAGCTAGGAACCAAGTGTCTCCACCAGGCAAGTTCAACGACTACAAAGCTACTCTTGGCGGGTGCACGATAAGACCTGACCCTGATAAGCCTAAACGGAGGTGCGTGTTTCCCAGGGCGCCAAATTGGCCACCACTACGATCTTCCGGCATCTCTTTAGTAGGCTCTAGGTATATTTTTTCAACAAGCATAAAAGGAAGACCTTTACGGACATCCTATTTTCCAGTCTAATACGGAAATACAATTATCCGTTTTGCAGGCATGAACTGTTTTGCGCTATCTCGGCAAGACGTGCTGAAGAAATCCCCCTTGCGGTGGACGCAAATCGGTATCTTATCGATAGATAGGTCGTGTATCACACGACAGGTTCATGCATGCAGGGCAAGCTGATGAAGCATGAGTTATGATTATTGAATGATTTTGGAGTGCTAAAGAAAATTAAATTTTTTGTTCCAATATTTTTCTGCTTTGTAGCCTTCATAGTGGAGTGTTCTTACCCCATAGTTTGTGAAGACTTAATTTCCAACAATCCTCTCTACTGGAGACAGTTCACAAACATTGGAAACAGCTCCATCAATCATCCATCAATCCGGCTGTAAATTAGGTGTCAAAATGTCGTCGAATAACTTAATTGCAGGGCAGAAGAGAGTATCAAAAAAGAGGATAATAACACAAACTCTGCCTGTCAGAAAGCCCATTACATCAATCAACAAAACGGTATCACGTTCTGAGCGATGATGATGCACGTGCATCGCCGAAGGACACAAAATGTGTTGAACGTGCCTTGAAAAGTGTCACTGTGTGGTTTTCGTATAAATTAATTATTTTCACCACCAAGCCAGACAGATCTGTACGTCTGTGGATTCGCTGTTGGCATACAAAACCCACACACCGGCCGGCTTATTGACGCGCGATCGTAATCATCTAATGACTTTTCGTGCCGTCACTTTGTCCCGATGAGCCATTTCCCACGCGGAGTGAGCAGCATTTCTACAGCTTCGATCATTCTCTCCCCCCAGGAAACCTAGCGCAGGTTCATTCGGAAGGCTTTTCCACACCCGAGAACCCCCCCCCCCCCACACACACACAGTTATATAGTATAAACTAAAATAAACGCTTCACTAAACTGCAACCACAACAGCGCAAGCGACAGAACAGGAAGGGAAGTAAGTTGCAGTGCAGGCGGGAAAATGAGCAAAAAAGAGCACGTGCCATCGCTTGCGAAGATGCAACTACCCTAACGGCGTCCAACGTCGTTGAAGCGAAAAAGGGGGATGAAGAAGCGTACTCTCGCCGAGCGTGCCACACCCATTCGTGACGGATGGACGCGAGGATGGGTGGAAAATTGGTGTTGCGGGAAACCCCCAAGGACATTGTAGTACATTGTCCAACCAGAAGCTAAGCTCTTCCTGTTGGTTGATGTGTGTGTGTGTCTGTGTGAGTCAGGTGCATCTGCTCGTGCCGAGGAGCAACTGGTGCCATTCTTTTCCTTTCCGTACGGTTTCCCAAGTTCAAGGGCGTCTTCCCCCGCGGGGGTATGTTTATGGGAATGAGGCTCATTATTCAACTCTACGCTTGAGGAGGGAAGGTTCTGTGGCATTGTGTTGCATTTTACGCTTTCGTTAAGAGAAACGAGTGTTCCCTTTCTGGCGTTACGCGCGCTTCAGAGAGGCCAAAGTGGGAAACAGGAAATTGTATTACAATTCCAGCAGTACATTATATGTCTTTAGGATGTGTAAGGCATCCATTCTTCATTCATACTAACAACACTTTCTGATCGAACAGCGGACTCCATAAAACAATTGACCAAAAAGCAATGTTCCATGCGTGAGTCTCTTCGTCTAGTAATTCGACCTCCAAAAAAAGATGTTCCCGGTAGCCCAGATCACAAACAGACCATCATCATAGACCGCATAGTTGATCCCGGATAACCTCCCTTAATTAGAGCACCAAAAAGAACGGACGTTTTTGATTGATGGTAAGCACGCGATACAAATTGAAACCGAAGTCACGAGATGGTCAACAGATTCTTTTAGAGCTCGAACTCACAAACCTTAAAGCTAATCCCTAGCAGTTCAACGGCCTCCATGTGGTTGCCCGACAGCAACAAAACCCCTGACCCTGGCCTTCCCAACGGTCAGTTACATCGTTTTTCAAACGCATAAACAGTATGAAATCCGGTTCATCCCTTTGGTGGGACGCGATTCGTTCGGAATTAAAAATATATCTTCTTCCTATCAAGGGGAGGCCTGTTTTCGTCTCTCAGCTGATCCGATGCCGACAGGAGTGTGGGGCGTTTAGAGCAACACAAACCACCCTACATTTCTCTGGTGGGCCCTGACAATATTTGTGGCACGATGTGGAAAGGGAAAATCAATCAACAAAAGGAAGCCCCATATGGTATGGTGCGTGGAAAAATGAACTTGCTTCGTCCAACAAGTGTCACGCGAGTGGTTCGGATAGTTTTCCACAGCAGTGCGAATAAAGCAGGCTTTGACAAACACAAGTGGAGCAGCCGATTACGTCTTCCAAGTTACCGGTCTAGTGGCGACGGAATGTGTTATTTAAAAGGTTGTAATGTGACAAGCAAGAAAAAAATACGAATCTAACCACCTCAAACTACAACAACTGTAAGTGCACGAGGGTAGCGTATGATCGGACGGGAGCAAAAGACCACCCAAAAAAATGGCAAAACACCGCCCAAAAACGTGCTTTGCTTCCTTGGCACTGATGTTCCTGGCCACTGCGGGGGAACAGGAATGCATATTTGAAACCAACAAAAAAAAGAAAAAGCAAAAGTAGAAGAAGGGTCACAAAATTTGTAAAACAACCAGGAATACTGCGCCCCGCGAATACACAGCGCGGAGTTCTATTTTTAATGTAGCGCCCGTACCAAAATTTTCACCACCGAGCGTCTCCATCGCCCATCCGTAGTAGGACGAAAATGTTTGAAGTATGTGTATGTGTGTGTGAATTTTCCTTCTGCTTCTTCTAGCCACTCGACTTTTGGGTGTGCAAACCCGCGTCAATGGTTATGTCGCTTCCAACTGTTTCCTATACCCCCCTTTTTGCCAGTTTCCTTGCTACTCTTCGGTTCCTCTTTTTCCCCTTCCGTCAATCCGCGTCCCCGGATATATGCTTTACTACATACCGTCCCTCCCGAGATCATCACTATCATCGCCGGTGTCACTCGGTTGTGCCTTCTACGTCACTTTCATGGTCACGGCGCAACACACGCACTGTATGCGTCGGAGGGGACGGACAGACGGACGGGAGGAGCATAATCGTATGGCGTGATATTCTTCTCAGCCGGTCCCTTCCGACTCACTCTCTGTCTCTCTCCTGCTCCTTCTCTTCCCAGATTCGCTCGCGTGCGCATTTCAATCTCGCACTCCAATTTACGCTCGTTGCCATAGTTTCCACAATGCCTACCACCCGCCCTTTTCGTGGTAGGAGAAACGGGGTAGAAAAATGCCTCCCTTGTTTCGCTTCTATTTCGCTTGCATACCGGCGGAAATGTTGAACACGTTTGGCACGGGAATTGCTTTGTTGTTTGTGGTTGTTGTTGTTGTTGTTGATTTTGCTGCTTGGAAAAAAAAAACACAAAGCCCGACACTTACCCCGTATCGGGAACGGTTTCGTCTGGATGGTTTCGGTCGTCGGGGGCAGCATCTTCCGCGTGCCCTCGGACATGACGCTGGGGCAGAGCTGAATTTCGCTGAGCGCCTCGCCGTACTGCTTGCCGCCGCTCTGGCTCGATGTGCGCACTCGCAGCGAACGGGACGCGATGGCCGCGGCCACGGCGGACGCGGTCGGGGCAGTCGCCGGTAGGGACGGGCCGGTCGCCGGATTGCTGCTGCCGGTGGCACCACTACCACCGGCACCACCACCACCAGCACTCACTATTACGTCCATCGTGGGCACGGGAGCAGGTGTTTTTGGGACGATTAATCACTGATAAAATCCAAAAGGGCGCGCGCCGGACGCGTCCGGAGTAATACCGACACAGCACAACAATAATTTCACTAACACACACACACACACGCGGGAACGCTGCGCGCACTGAACTGACAGAAGAATGTCGAGGCGCGGGAAGAACGACCACTCGCTATCGCTGCTATCCGTCAAATGAATGCTTGTCGCAACGTTTGAAGTACAGCTGCCATCGCCCAACTAACAAAATCGACATGCTTTTTCATTCTACCCAATACATCAGTAAACCTGAGAGACCGAGAAAGCCTGTCGATTTTGTCGCTTGGGCGTGCGCATCCACTACCTCCAAACCCCCCCCTCAAACTAGCTGTGGTACTCCGTGATATGTACTGTTGTCTCTTTCATTCTGCCCGCTTGCTATCGGTCGCTGAAACGGAGAATGAGAGAGTGAGAGAATTGCATCCGGCGAGCGGTCGCTCCATGCTCACGCTTTTCAACCGGCCAATGCGAGACAGAGAGTGAGCAAACGAGCAAGCGAGAGAGAGAGATGGCACAACGCCGGGAGAGCGCGCCCCGAAACGACCTTGGTGCGCGTTGACAACGCACGTTTTGTTTACATTTTCTTCCGTTTCGTATATGGCGCGGCTTTTTTTGGTTGGAAATTTTATTCCTTTCACCTTTCTTCCTAGGCCGGCATCCTGCTGGGTGCCGAATTGGGTCCCATTGGTGCGAGTGGAAAATTTTCCAAACACAAGTGTACCTGCCTGACTTTGGCTACCTTCTCGCGAATAGGAAAAGCTTTTTTGAATGGTTAATTATGTAGTGGAAAGTTTCCGAACCAAAACCTCTAGCAGGTAGTTGACGATGAAGGCATCTTAAGAAGGAGCTGTGTTCCTTTTTTTGGTTGTATGGAATTTTCCACTCTATTGTTCCCGTTTTGCTTTGTGGTACCTTCATTCGTTAAATGTGTGCTTCATCAAATGATGCTGCACTTAGCTCCATGGCATGCCATGTGCCTTACATAGAACTTATAACTTATGGATACAAACATGGTAACATTAGTTGGGTTGGCAAGTAGCTTTTGCACTTATATTGTTAAGTAGGCAAAGTGTATTTACTGTAAATAATGATAAAAATCAGAAATCCGTACAAATTGCTGTCATTCGATGCCAACGAAGAGGAAACCCTGCAAGTGCAACGTTGGAAGTTTGAAGTTGTTGGCGAACAATATGGCCAAACATCGCCCAACACCAACATTGTATTTAGCGAACAGCTCTCTGTGCTGCTCGTTCCTCAAATTCAAGCCTTTTATCTAAATACATTTAAATAAAAAGGTCAGACACTTCAATTTTGCTTTTTTTTTGGTGAGAGTTTATTTGAACCGTGTTTTAGAAGCCCGGTTTGCCAGTGTTTTTAGTCGATAATTTATATGCTTACACAGGTCATTTGCTGACGCCCCTGAGAGCGCAGCCCAATCCTAAAGTTACGGTACCGTATGTTACTCGCTAATCTTGTCTTAATTTAAGTGGTTGTTTGCTTTCTTACACAATCGCTATACGCACGCCCCGAAGCAGATTATGCTTCCCTCCTCTACCTAGTACTGATTCCTCTGCAATCTGTTCAGAAATGTGTATCTATTTTTGTTGCGCACAGTAAAATGATCCCTTCCTTAAATCCAAAATTTGTCCAATCGGGGTGCCACCCAATTATCGCAAGTGCATTTCTGGATGGGACGGCGCTCTATATCGTGCGTCCTAAAGTGGGGGGTGAAAATGTGCCTCATACTATTACTTCTTCCCGCCAATGAATTCGTTATTCGTTTGTATGTGTGTGTTCCGTGGTGGTTCGTTATTCTAAATATTATAAAAAAGAGAATTAAATTGTATGCGAAGA